>NC_052617.1:15928794-16085636 GCF_016545825.1 Eucalyptus grandis | reverse complement strand
AGCGGAGGTGGATGGGTTGGTGTTGGTTTGAGGCGGCAAGGAGGGCAGCGGCTCGGACGGCGTCAGGCAGCGCCGCCGCTGCCCTCCTCCCCTCCGTTTCTTCAGATCTGGATTCGGGAAGACAAAGCGGCAAACGGCGTTGATTGGTCGGCTCATCGGCGACAGTGGCGGCGACACAGCTCCTTTTTTCGAGCTCTCTCTCTCTCTCTCTCTCTCGAGAGAACTTTCTCTCGTTCCTAACCCCTCTTCGAAAACCCTAGCTACCGAGAGAAGAAGACCCTAGGCGCGGGCTGGGCTCAACTAGAAAGAAAAGTGGGCCGGCCCTACGCGAGAGAAAGAAAAGGAATAGGGGGCGGTGGGGGGTTTGAGGCTGGACCGGCCCAATCCGCCCTCAAGTAATTTTTTTTTTTCTATTTTCTATTTTCTTTTTCTTTTTCTTTTGTTGTTGTTTAGCTCTTTTTTTCTTTTTCTCTAATAATTTTTTGGTACTTGAAAACAAAAATTAGGTGTCAAACACTGCCCCTCTTTAAATGTTGTCTCGAAGAGGTTGCATTCAAAGACAAAAGCCACCTAAATTATTTCGTAGTAGAGAGACCCCGAGTGCATAGGCACGCGTCAGTCGACAAAAGGATTCATAACTATGAAAGCACGTCTTGCCAATAAGATGAAGAAAGACTCCGGGCTACAGAAGCCTACCGGGTCATAAGATGGGAGGGAGACTCCGGGATACAAAGCTCGTCGGGTCATAAGAAGTGATGAAGACTCCAGGATACAAAGCTCTCCAGGTCGTAAGAAGTGAGGAAGACTCCAGGATACAATGCTCTCTAGGGTCATAAGAAGGGAGAAAGACTCCAAGATACAAAGCTCTCCGGGTCATGAGAAATGAGGAAAACTCCGGGATACAAGGCTCTCCGGGTCATAAGAAGGGAGGAAAACTCCAGGATACAAAGCTCTCCGGGTCATGAGAAATGAGGAAGACTCCGGGATACAAAGCTCTCCGGGTCATAAGAAGTGATGAAGACTCCAGGATACAAAGCTCTCAGGGTCATAAGAAGTGAGGAAGACTCCTGGGATACAAAGCTCTCGGGTCATGAGAAATGAGGAAGACTCGGATACAAGGCTCTCCGGGTCATAAGAAGGGGGAAAACTTCGGGATACAAAGCTCTCGGGTCATAAGAAGGGGAAAACTTCGGGATACAAGGCTCTCCGGGTCATGAGAAATGAGGAAGACTCAGGATACAAGGCTCTTCGGGTCATAAGAAGTGAGGAAGACTCCAGGATACAAGGCTCTTCGGGTCATAAGAAGTGAGGAAGACTCTAGGATACAAAGCTCTTAGGGTCATGAGAAATGAGGAAGACTCTAGGATACAAGGCTCTCCGGGTCATAAGAATGGAGGAAAACTTCAGGATACAAAGCTCTCCAGGTCATGAGAAGTGAGGTAGACTCCATGATACAAGGCTCTCGGGTCATAAGAAGTGAGGAAGACTCCAGGATACAAGGCTCTCCGGGTCATAAGAAGGGAGGAAGACTCCAGGATACAAGGCTCTCCGGGTCATAAGAAGTGATGAAGACTCCAGATACAAAGCTCTCCGGATCATAAGAAGTGATGAAGACTCCATGATACAAACATCTCCGGGTCATAAGAAGTGATGAAGACTCCAGGATACAAAGCTCTCCGGGTCATAAGAAGTGATGAAGACTCCAAGATACAAGGCTCTCCGGGTCATAAGAAGTGATATGACTAAGGTCTCATCGTGTAAAAAGAGTTTTGACCGGGTATGATAGTCTCACCGTGTATGAACGGGTTTCGACTGGGAGGCGGACAAGCGTGGTTTACGGATGAACCCACCAATCTTGGAGATGATATGGTTTAAGGTTAACCATAAGTCTTTGGAGACGACATGATTTAAGGCTGACCATAAACCTTTGGTTTTTATGGAAGCACCCGCTAAAACCTTAGAAAACTGCATGGCTTCATTGATTAATCCTGTCAAACTCAACTTGAGCAAATGTCATTAGAGACGTCATCAAGAGATGTATTGGCAATATTGCAACAATAATTGAACAAAATAATCAAGCTAAGTCCAACTGCTTTAGAAAAACATTCGATGTCCATCAGCCTCATGTGGCGCAAAACTATCATCCTGCTCATGGATATATCATTAATCATCAAATTCTCTAGGAGACAAGTTCTCATCAGAACAATTACGACTCGAGAAAAAGGTTCATTAAGCATGCCAAACTAGAGCTTCTTAGTCAGAAAGGGTTTCTCACGCACTCTCAATAAAATGATTACTTGATCACATCCATTAATGTGGAAGATAATTGATTGCTGAAGGTATCTCACATAACCTATGTCGAAGGCTTCCGGAAACATTCACAATGAGCACAATCTGATCGATCAAAAATGTCTTTTGAAAGGACCGCAATATAGGCTCGGTTAGGGCTTATACAAATGAATTATTGCTTTGAGGCCAATAAAAAGGAACATTTGTCACTATCTTCATCGGCTTTACAAGTCGAGCTTGGGAGATGAGACAAGATAGAATTACTTCCACTCCTTCAAGCGGTAGCTTCTTTGTGGTATTCTCATTTTCACTCAAATTATCCCAATCGAAGAGGCTTTAAAATGGTTATAATGTTGGCTCGGGAAAGGCTCGAAAGGCTTAAAACTTTCAATAGGGTCTTTAAGAGTCGGTAATCATCATGGCATCATGACCAGGTCACTCGATCTTTCCAAATCATTTGGCTTTTGAAATACAACGCATCTCGAAAGTCCCTTGATTAATCATTTCTGCATGGGAGCTTTGCTCCTTTCTCTGATTTCCTTTACACTCGCAATGATTTTTTTACGCGAGGCACTTGGACTTTGATAATAATTTTTTCACATAAGATGCAGTCTTTTGGCTTTTTTTTTTTAGGGCATTGGCCTTGCTTTTACTGTGCACACTACTTTTTCATGCCCCATAGTTTGTCGAACTTTTCGCTTTTTGAACTTTTGGAGCTTTTATGACTTTCGAGATGCTTTTCACATTTTCTCGTGACTCTCAATTGTATTTGGTCAATTCTCATGCCTTGCCCCAGTGAAGGAGATGATCACTGCTCGGGGTTCGAAATGAATAATCGGCCCAAATTGGTTAAAGCAATGGATATCAGTGTTTGGGTAGAGAAGGAAATGCTCTTCTTCACTTTGGGGTAAGTCGAGATCTAATGAGAATTCCTTTGAAGCTATCACCAGAAGATTAATGCAAGTGAAAGTAATATAATCTTTCTCAACCTTTCGCTTTACAACACGACCATAACCTCCTATGTTGCCCTAATGTAGGGTCATTCTCAATAGGGGTACTTTGAAGGATCATCTTTATTCGGCTCAAAAGGGTAACAAGATGTCAGCTCGGTGCTTGGGATTGATGAATGAAACGCTTTGGCATTTTGATCTTTGTGCTCAACACGAATGAATCTTTCGTCCTAAGAGAATGTCGCTTTTCACTCAACTTTCAAAAGTGTTTAAAGGACGTGTTTGGAAATGGGCTTGCATTTCTTCATCCTAAGCACTTCTTGTTTGGCATGGTTAACGTCTCCATCTCACTGTCGAGATCATCTGAATAGATCAATCTCCATAGGGAAATTTGATTCAAAATGAATAATTCACAAAATGAGAAAACAATTTTGGGATAAAAGGATGCTCAAAAGGTTTGTAATTTTTTTTTCTCAATTATTCATTTCATTCTAATTTTTTGTCTCTAGGAAAGCGCAAAAGGTTCTTTTTGGTAATGGAAATTCTCCATTTTTTTCTCTTCTTTTTTTTTTTTAAAAAAATAAAAATAAAAATTGAGAAGAAGGGTATTACCTGCAAAGATGGTGACCCGTAACCCGTAAAGAATGTGAAAGAATATGTTAGTGCAAAAATCTTTAGGGATTGAAAAGTTGGAAACGATACATTATTACCCTTCATTAGCTTTCATCTTTGGGCACTAACATCTCTTGGATTCACATTCGTGGATATTTGGTAACTCAACAATATCGTTCCCTTGCATTCACCTTTAAGTGCTTGATGTCTTCCTGATTCCTTGGTGGAAGGCGCTGCTTCTATGGTCAAGGTGCAACTTTTTTTTATATATCACCCTGTAAGAAGGGGAGATGAAACAAGTTATCTCCATTCTTAGTTAGGTTCAAATGAGGAACATGCATCCTTTTGATGAATTTGGCAATGTTGTTCCAACACACTTCATTGATGGATGAATGAGAGATTTTTCTTTAAATCAAACGTTGTTCTCCCACTCTTTATATGACAAACCTTTGTTCCGTTCGAGTCTGTCCTGTACCAAAGAAAATGATATGTCATTTTTTATGCTGAAGAGAAATCAAGTTTAAGAACGAGTTACATCCTTTACAAAGTCGAGCGATCAACATCCCAATGTATCTCTCATGGAGGAAGGAATAATATTACGCCTCTGTTTCATTTGAATCTTTCTTTGTTTAAGATGAACATGACTTAATAATGCTCCATCGCATTTGTTGAAACATTACAAAACTTGGTACTCTTGATGTCTCCTTGACAATGAAAAGAAAATTAAGTCAGAAACGGTATCAGAAATGAATAATTAAAATCGATACAGCTTTACTCTTCCTTTGAATTTGCCCTTTTGGATATTTGACAACTCCTTTCATTTGTCTCATCATGTAAAGTGAACGAGATCGATGGGTTGTTTTGGCATCTAAGGAATTTGCGAATAACAAAACTTCCTAGAATGGAATTCAACTTCGTTCCGCCTTTATGGAAAATTGGTGCTGAGGATGCTTCGATGCATGCTTACTCTTCAAGTTCCATGAGTCTACACTTTTATCTTTTAGAATGAGCAAATGTCAATCTTAAATAAACTCATCGTCCTACCGGAGAAAGCGATTTTGTGAAGAGAGAGCCTTAAGCAAAGTTTTCTTGAAATTCATTTTGGAAGGTAGACGTAAAGATTCACTTGAAACACTTATGAATCTGTTTTTTTAAGGGATGATTTTCGTGAAGTTGAATTCCATCATAAAAAAAAATGAGTCGCATGATTTACAAAGGCATTAATTGGATTCACAATCAAAACTCAAAACGGAAAACACAACTCTTAACAAGAGTAAAGACAATAATAAAATACAAGAAACACTTGCACAAATGAAAGTAAAAATCAACTCTTGTCCTAGTTCTTGAATTCACTTCTCTATGTGGTCACACACTAGAATGTCCTGGAGCATTACACATAACCTGCAAAAAGATGACAATGTCAATATGTGAATGAGAGAAAATGATATCTTAATGAGGTCGCTTCTTACAATAAAATCAAGGCAACAATACATGCCCCACAATCCTTATTACGGGATTTTAGTATTTCGCCAAGATTTTATCATAAGAAAAGACATCATTAAAATTATCAATCCACGGCCATCAATCGAATGTCCACTTTTATTCCAAAAGTTTCGTATGCAAAAGTGTCATTGATTTTTGAAAGATTGATTTGTGATTTTACTCATAGAAAAATGAAGTGATTTCTATTTTGAGGAACTTGTACACAAAATGATTTGCATTATAGTCCCAAAATGTGAGAGAGAAAATTTGATAAAAAGTGCAATTTCAATTTTTGTGCCCCAATATAAAATCGCAACTTGAAAGTTTTTTTTTTCTTTTTTTTTTGAAATGATTTTGAGCCCATAACTAGGAATTTAAACAAAACCATGTGTTCAACGGGGCCAAATCAAAATGTTTAGAACTTGCATTCAAATGCTCACTTGTTAAAAGTGATTGTGAATTTTTCAATCATAAGCTTGCATCAAATGAGGGCATTCGGTTGATTTCCGCAAATTTCAAGATGAAAATGCAATACAAAATGAGCAAATAAAAAGGAAATGATACTTACAATGGGTGTCGACATTTGTCTCATGCTGTTTTTTTTTTCAATCACATAGACATGCACATGGAATGTGGTTTGATTTCTACTCTATACGGCCCAAAATGAAGCCATGGGATCACAGGACTGAACCAACAAGCTTGTGACTAGGTCGTGTTACCCATGACTTCGCCGTCAAAGAACCGACCCGTGTCGCATGCTCGCAGACCGGGGTGGGTACCTTTGACGTGAAGAAAGAAATTTCGGGGTAGAGATGGGCGACTCGTATTACGCGGTTGTAGTCGGAGTGGTATCCACCTCAACACCATCCTAAATAATCCTATGCGGCCCAGGTCCGGCAGCAGGTTGTGTGTGCTAGGGTGTAGTGCAATGCAAAAGATACATGCACAACAATTGATAGGCAAACAACACTCCGTACATAAAAAATAAACCATACATTCCAACACCTCACTGCAAGACAAAAGTAAGCAAACACTTCCCCTTATACCTCTCATTCTGCAAAAACATTTAACACATTTAATGTTATGGACGTCACCTTTAATGTTAGGGACATACCTGGAATCCTCGCTGCCAAACAAAAATATTTTTTGAACAAGATTAATTCTAGCCTAAGTCCTCTAAGGTCCAAAACCAATTCCCCAGCGGAGTCGCCAAGCTGTCACGACCTACCATCAGGGGGAAGGAACATGTTTTGGTGTATTGCCTAAAAGACGGGCCTAAGGCCCATGATTGGGCGCGGGCTCTCCCAAGCCCATACCCCGCGTGACGTTGGAATATTTTTTAGGAATTTTGCACAAAATAAGTCACCACTAGCCTATTGGGGTCGGCTAGAAACCAAGTGAGGCATGGGAGCGTGCCTCACTTCCTACGTGACCAGAGAATCTAGGTTCGGACTTGATTACACTAATTAACCAATTAGTGCCCTTTTGGTACCTAATCTTGTTCATTTTAATAAAATGATTTTTGACAGGCAGTTTGAATTGATTTTATACTTATCCACTAACATATGAGGTGATCATGCGGGTGCGCAATCATTAAAGTAATAATAATAGCTATAAAAGTCCTAATTGCAGTAAAATTAAACACGTTGAATTAAACATAATTAGATATGCAAATTAAACATGCAACATAATTAATATACGAGCAAATAAAGGTCTAATTACACTAAAATGGCAATACATGGCAAGTCCTAATCAAAACCCATCATTTTTTAATTTTCGAAATTTTTTTAAATTTTTTTAAAAAGTTTTCTTAATTATTTAAAAAAATTAATTTTTTAAAACTTTTTAATTAATTTTTAAAATAATTTTTAATTAAAATGGGCGAACCCAGGTCGGATCCGGTTTGACCCGACCCGGTTGGCTCGGATCGGGTCCGGTCGGAGACCGGACCCGGGTTCGGCCCGGTCGGCGACAATAGGCCCGAGTGGGCCCAAAATTCTTTTTGGATATTTTAACCAGGGCCCAAAGAAAGTCAAAAAGGCCCACCTATTTCCTAAGCCCGCATGAGACCAGCCCACAAGCCCAAATGCCCAAAAGCCCACAAGCCCAAACCAGCCCCGATTCGCCTAAACCCTACCCATTTCCTTGACCCACACCCGACCCGGCATTCTAACCTTCTTCTCTCGGGTTTGTTCGCGCGCCGAGGGTAACGGCAAGAATGCCGCGACTCGGCGGTGGCGGCACGGCGGACGGCGGACGGGTAGGACGCTTGCGAACGGCGTCGATTGGGTGGCTCGTCGACATAAGGGAGCGACACGGGCTCGGGGGCTCGGAGCGGTGGTGTCCAACGGAAGAGGGCTCCGATTGCTGGCGCGGTGGTCATCGCGGCTGCAAGTGCTGCAGCGGCGTCACGGCTTCGAGCTGCTGCTGGTCGCTGCGGCGTCAACGACGGAGCCGGTTGCAGCAGGTTGCTGCGGCGGCGTTGGATTGCAGGTGGAGGCGAGCGAGCGACGGCACGGGCTGTAGCGAGGTGGCTCGGCCGGGTGTTGGTTTGAGGCGGCAAGGAGGCAGCGGCTCGACGCGTCGGGCGGCGCGCCGCCGCGCCCTCCTCCTCCGTTTCTTCAAATCTGGATTCGGGGAAGACAGCAGCGAACGGCGTTGATTGGTGGGCCGCGGCGACAAAGTGGCGGCGGCATAGCTCCTTTTTTCGAGCTCTCTCTCTCTCTCTCGAGAACTTTCTCTCGTTCCCAACCCCTCTTCGAAAACCCTAGCTACCGAGAGAAGAAGACCCTGGGCGCGGGCTAGGCTCAACTAGAAAGAAAAGTGGGCCGGCCCTGCGCGATAGAAAGAAAAGGAATAGGGTGGGCCGGTTTGAGGCTAGACCGGCCCAATCCGCCCTCTAAGTAATTTTTCATTTTTTTTCTATTTTCTATTTTCTTTTTCTTTTTCTTTTGTTGTTGTTTAGCTCTTTTTTTCTTTTCTTTTTCTCTAATAATTTTTTTGTACTTGAAAACAAAAATTAATAGTCAACAGCTGCCCCTCTTTGAATGTTGTCTCGAAGAGGTTGAATTCAAAGACAAAAGACACCTAAATTATTTCTATAGTAGAGAGACCCTGAGTGCATAGGCACGCGTCAGGTCGACAAAAAGGATTCATAACTATGAAAGCACGTCTTGCCAATAAGATGAAGAAAGACTCCGGGCTACAGAAGCCTACTGGGTCAAACAAATACATGCTTGAGAAAATTGATAACCATGTGCTTAAGATCAATCAACAATTTTGAAAAAACAATGTCAATAATAAGATGAGGTAGAACCAAAATAGTCTTCGCCCAACTCATAACATGTTTTTCTGTGAATTTCCCACAAAAACAAAGGACCATAGCCCATCATACACATTCAAGTTCTTTGGCCTAATTACCTTTCATATGGGAAGATCTCGTGAAGTTAACTCTAAATTATATTTCCGTTAGGTAAGTGAGGTTGCAGAATTCATCGGGAAAAATCACTGTCAAATTAAGTCTCATCAGCTGGCTGTGAAATGAAGAGAATACTGAGAGAAACAAAAATAAATTGTTGGTTCATATATACATCCTTGTGACATGGCAAACTATGTTGTTAATGAAGGCATTATTGTAAGTCATGCTCTTTTAAGTACATATTTTACTTGGCATGTTTTGTAGATAAGCACAGAATGCTTTGGAGCCAAGGAAGGTAGTGCCCCTTGATTAAGATGATTATAATTGACTTGACCTTAAGTAAGAAAGGGTTATTCAATCTCATGACTATAGAGTGTAAAGTAACAAGTATGGTTTAGGACCCATTGATTGGATGTCCTACTAGTTTTCTGTGCAAGCTACCATGCATGATCCCTAGTAGTGCTGGCATGATGTTAAAGTATAGCCACGTCCAACTATAATGAGAATGACAACTTTCCAAGCATATATACGAGCTTCTACATCAGAGATACTGAGAAAATTTTAGTTATAGAGATCATTTACTAAAAGAGGAATCGAAGTTGATTTTATCTCAAATGAGAGTTTAAAACTGGGCCTTTTTTCCCCCTCAAAAGAGAGCCTAGGGTGGACCTTGACTCAAATAAAAAAACTGAATTAGTTAATGTAATATCAACTAAAGGACCGAGCTCACTGACCAGCTTGCACGTGCGACTCACGAGCCACTCACGTGTAATTTACGTGGGACTCATGTATAGCTCATGTGAGATTTATGTCTGATATCTTGAGATTTTGTTCCCTATCAAGTAGCACATTTGTCACTTTTCTATTCCTATGAACAATTTTCAGTCTAGATTCCTCATAAAGCCAATCACCTTGCTATTCCCAAATATATTCTCTTTCTCGTGGCCCAGTCCAACTCAATCTACTACTCATCTCATTCTAGGAAGAGAGAGAAAGTTTAGTTGAATGCTCATTAATAGCATATTAGTTAGCTCGGGGAAAGCTTCTTTTACCAAAAAAAATAAAAATGTATGGCCGATACTATTGTTCTTCAGATATTGGTAAACTAGTAACAACTGATTTCCTTCAATGCAGCGACTGTAAAGCTATATGAAATTCGGGTGTTGGAGAACATATATCATGCCTATCTCATTGAGAAATTCATAATTGTCGTGCTTTGATTTAGAAGAAAATTGCTTCACAACAATGATAGTTCTATCCGATGGTATTCCCTGAGATTAATCATACAATCATAACCGATCATATTGTATTTCATACAATCATAACCGATCATATTTTAAACCCATTTACTAACATATAAGGTAATCATAAAGGTGGTCAAGAGTAGTGAGTTTTGTGGGCTTAGCTGGGCATAGCGGACTTTAGGCTAATTTAGGCTTTTTGAACCTTGGGCTGAAATAGTCATGAAAGCAAAGAGGGCTTCAGCATGGGCTTGGTGTAGCATTAGTGGAAGAGTGGGCTTAATTGGGAGTTTTCCAAATTGGGCTTAGAAAGGGTAGAATTAGAGTGGGCCTGAGGATAAGCTCAACTGTGCCCTTTAGCCTAGACCGTGAGTCTAATCTCAGCCCATGGCCCAGCCCGAAGACCAGCGGTAGCCCGGATCCCATTTTTGGATTAAAAATATATATATAAAATTGTATTAAAAAATAAAAAAATTCCGAATTTAAAAAAAAAAAAAAAAAAAGGAAGGAAGAAAAAGCGTAATTTTTTTTTTTTTGGGCAAGCTCCTCTTAAAAAGTAGGAGCCTTTTGATCAAAGATTGTGCTCGAAGTTGACTAAGCTTTTAGAGTTCTACTTTAGGGTTTTGATTCTCCTTGGAGACAAATGTTTTTGATTGCGTACTTTCAATATGACAGTTATAGCTTCCCTTTAGCCTAGTTAAGATTGGCATGTATTTATCTCTTAGTGTTAGATGTTTGTTTTCTCTTGTACTTTATCTGATGCTTCCTTTAGTAACTAAGTGTTATTTTAATGATAACGCGCCTTTATGATTACCTTATATGTTAGTAAATGGGTTTAAAATCAATCTAGATTGTTTGTTTGTGAACAAGATCAGGTATCGAAAGAATACTAGTTGATCAGTTAGTGTAAGCAAGTTCCCGGTCCTAGATTCTCTAATTACGTAAAAAATGATATATACTTACATACCTTACTTGGTTTCTAGCCGACCTTAATAGGTTAGTGATGACTCATTATTAAAAATTTCCTATAGCATTAGTTTGAATATGCCAACGTCATGTGGGATATAGGTTTTGGAAAGCATGTGTCTAAAAGGAGGGCTATAGGCTCACTTTTTATGCTATACCCCTAAACTTATATCTTTTCTCCTCTAGACGGAAAATGTAGGTCGCAACATCGAGATCAACAAATTGAACGATTAAATTTGACGAAAGTTAATGGAGTCTAAATTTATCATAAGTGTATTAGTTTGGGATTTTTTTGTACTAAAAGAATTAGTTCGAGACAAATTTGTGACTAAGGGTGAGCGGTTCCAAGTTTCTTACATGTTCCACTTGGAACTGAACCTATCCTTGGATACAGGTTCCTTATTTTTTGGAGCTTGAAACTTATCTCGTGAAATATGGAACTTAGAACTTACTCTATTATAGGTTCCAAGGTGGGTTTCAGAGTCCAATAAGTTCTTCTTTAAAAAAAAAAAATATTATGATTTCCTTTTTAGTTAAACAAAACGAAAATAAACGCAAAAAAAAATGAACAAGCTTGTCATTCATCAAAGAGAATACAAGACAAACAAAATTATTAATAGAGGAAATGAAATTTTTGGAAAGGAATTCAACGAGATAAAAGAGAAGAAATGGAACAAAGGTCTACATTGAAATGCAACAACATTCACTAGACTTTATTGTTGACTGGGGGTGAGCGATTTCAGGTTTCATATAGGTTCCACCTGGAACCTACCTATTTGAATAGGTTCTTCATTTTTTTGAACTTAAAACCTTCCCTACATATTATAGAACATAGAACCCACCTTGCCAAGGTCAATTCAGGTTCCACCTATTTTATCAATTGAATGATTACAGTAAATTAAAACCTTTAATGACCATCACTTGCTATTACAATTTACTGACAATAACTTATATTTAGAGACATGAAAAATATGGACATTAATAAAGTAAAATTCTTAGTCATAAATGAAAAATCCGACTGGTGCTTTTAGATTATACATTCATTATCGAACTATATGGAATATCACGGGATCACGTGAATATATGGACTAACAAAAACATTAAAACTTAAAAACATTAAAACTTATTTTAAGTTCTAGATTACAGGTTTCAAGATCCAGGTTCTTACCATCAAAGATTAGAACCTACCCGTTGAAACAAGTTCCTCATTTTTTGGAACCTGGAGCCTACCCTATATATCTTAGAACCTAGAATCTACAGGTTCCCACTGGTGTAGTTCACAGGTTCTAGATTCTACCATGGAACTATGCTCATCCCTATTTATGATAGTTTTACCAATTTAGGGTTTTTCATGGTTGAAAAATTAGTTTGGGGGTAAATTTGTCACAAGTGTACCAATTTAGGGTTTTTGGTAGTCAAAAAATCAATTTGGAATAAATTTATTGTAGGTGCACATATTTTGGATTTCTCATAATATTAACCCTTAGAGTGAGATTGTAAACATGAACTCAACAGGTGCAGAAAAAATCAATTCTACTTGGTTTGCCAGGAAAGAATATATCCTTATGATGTCAAAAAATTCCTTGAACTAGTCTTTGAAATGTAGGCAATTTGGGAGCATCTGAAGAGTGGGGAGTTGGTGAAACGATTCAAGTAAGAGCAATGTTTCAACCAAAAAAAAAGAAGAGCGATGTAAGTTTTGACTTGGAGTAATGTATTTCACATATATTCCTATTTTAATGGGTGATACACTTGTCTACATCGATAGAGATTTAGATATGTTAATATACATGCAGCCATTCATGAATGGGATGTGTTAAGGTGCAAAATGTTCCACCACCGTACAACTTGCGGAGCTATTGTACCATCACCGACAGTGATATTCGAAGATGTATAAATTTTCTTTTTGTGTAACCACTTTGACAACCTAGTTTTTTTAAGCGATAGTTGTCAAACAATTCATAAATCAATCATACAGTATAATCAATTCAATTTTAAAGTTTTCAATTTGTTTAATCTAATTTTAAACATTTTACTAAATACTTAATATATCAATTAAATTTTATGATTTTTGGCTTGAAATTGTCGAGATTGATGCTTTTTTTTTTTTTGCATTTTTAAAATTTTATGTATTCTTTTATTTATTTAATTTATTTTTTTGCTTTTTGCTCATGGCCGATCACTTGCCAAGGCCATGCTTGCCTAGATGGCGAAGCCATCATGGCCCTTAGAAGCAAAGCCTTGCTTGTGGCCGGCGAGCATGGCCCCTACTTGTGGCCGATGTCGGTTGCAAACCATTGCCTAGACCGGTCACAAGCAAAGGGATGTACTGCTAATTTATCTGGTCAATGATTTTCCTCCTTATGCTAATTTATTTGGTTGGAATACAAAGTGACGCACCGGCGTATCCTTCTTGTGCTAAATTGATAGACTCAAAATGGTTTAGTCATGGAAGGAAGTTTTCTTATATGAGATATATGTGAGGATTGAATCTGAATCATCCTTTCCGATTTGAGAAGCAAGCTTGGTTCTTAGTCATATAAGAAAAAGATTTTCCTCTCGAATTCTTCACTATCATTACGATTCATTTGATTGATAAAGCAAGCTTGGTGCACTAGGGCAATTAGATACATTTATCTTATTGGAGGCAATCATTCCCTCGATTTAGCGGTCTCTTCATATCTTGTATATAATGTTCAAGTCTGATGTTTGCGACTGTTAGAATATCTAAAAAATAAATCACGCATTCATTTAACAGTTTAAACTTTTAGATTAGTTGGTAGTAATCTCATCAAATCTCACATAGTATCATAATTAAAGGTCTGTGGCTTCATTGATGGACTCTCACATGTTTTCTACCATCCCATACACACGTCGCCGTGTTAGAATCAACGTTTAAGTTAATATGGAACTTTCAAAAGTCACCTAAACTTGCATGTTGAATTTAATTGCATTTGTTGACAAGTCTTTTGCATGGCATCGTGTGAGGAGCTCGGAGATAAAAGAGGCCATGTGAGTCCAAAGTAAAGAAATGTATCTGCTGTTAAGTAAAAAACCCCTTTCGCTCGAAGTGATTTTTATTTTAACTGATTTCCAATGATTGACACAGTTTGACTTAAAAAAAAAATAATTTTAAACACTTCAAACTTTCGTAATAAAAAACTTCTTTTTAAACATAAATTACCGTATAATCTATTCATAATTTGGGAATATGAATTTTAGTTGTATCTCAACAAGCGTTTGATCTGCATATGTAATTTTTTTGGCATTAACATTCATGTCATTATTATTATTTTTCCCTAACTAGTTAGACAATTTTTCCTTGCATCAGAACCACACTTAAATTAATGAAATTACCTAAGGTTAAAAGACCACTCACAAATAAGTATGTGCACAAGTTGAAGGCGGAAGAAAAGAGTTTGCAACCATGATATAAGACTAGACTTGTTGTGAAGGGCTTTCGTCAAAATAAGGACATTGACTTTGAAGAGATTTTTCACCGGTTATAAAGATGTCTTTTATTCGAGTTATTATTGGGTTAGCCACCAATTTAAATTTAAAAACTGAACAACTTGATATAAAGACAACTTTTCTTCATGGAAACCTAAAAGAAGAAATATATATGGATCAATCGAAGGGTTTTAAAGTTGAAGGCGATGAGCACCTTGCATGTAGATTAACGAAAAACTTATATGATCTGAAGTAAGCACTAATGCAATAACACATGAAGTTTGAATTATTTATGAAAGAACATAGATATGGTAAAACTAATTCCGATTCTTGTGTATTTACAAAAAGGTTCTCGAATAATGATTTTCATATTCTCCTACTCTATGTGGATGATATATGGATTATTGGGCATGATGCTAAGAAAATCAAGAACTTGAAAAATGAATTGAGTAAAGCTTTTGCAATGAAGGACCTAGGCCCGGTTAAGCAAATCCTAGGGATGAGAATTACTCGTGATAGGAAGAAGAAGAAATTTTGGCTATCTCAAAAGAGATACATTGAAAAGGCATTTGAAAGATTCAACATAAGTATATGTAAGCTAGTGAGTACTCCACTTGCAAGCCATTTCAAATTAAGTAGTAATAAGTGTCCTTCAAATGAGAAAGAGAATGAAAAAATGAAGAAAATTCCTTATGCATCAGCTTTAGATAGTTTGATGTATTCCAATGGTTTGTACAAGACCCGATATTGCTCATGAGTATGTTTCTCTCAAATCTAGGAAAGGAGTATTGGATTGCTGTTAAATGAATTTTGAGGTATCTTTTAGGCATTTCTAGATTTTGTTTTTGTTGTGGAAGTGGAAATCTGAGTTGAGTGGCTACTCGGATGCAGATTTATGCCGGTGATGTTGGTTCTTGAAAATCTACATCGGGTTATATGATGATCTTTGCAGAGGAGCTGTTTTATGGCAATTAAGATTACAAAAATGTATTGGTTTGTTTACAATTGAAGTGGAGTATATTGCTATTACCACAGAAGGTAAGATATTCTTGTGAACGCAAAAATTCTTGCAAGAATTGGGCTTGAAACAAGAGAAGTTTGTTCTATATTACAATGGCACGAGTACTATCTATCTTAGCAAAAATCCGGTGTTGCATTGAAGATCAAAGCATGTTAATATGAAGCATCATTGGATCCGAGAGAAGTTAGAAGAAAAGCTCTTCTTATTTGAGAAAATCAACATTGATAACAATAGATCCAATATGATGACCAAGGCGTTGTCCGTAATAAAGCCTAAGGAACACCAACACTCTCTAGAAGCTTTCGTGTCGTGTCGAGGTTGACACTATCTGATACTCTCGGATACTACTGGATATTCAATTAACACATGTTAGAAAATCCAACACTTGGTCAACTTTTCCAACACTCTTTGACATTCGAGTCAAAATTTTGACATGCAAGATTCCCACACGTGATTTCAACATGTGAGGTCAATTTTAAAATTTTCAATAAATGAAGAGTTAAATTGTATACATGTGAAAATAAAAACTAATAATAAAAATAATAAATGGGGAAAAAAAGAAAATTCTAATTTTTTTCTTTTCTTTTGACTTTCACTTCCTATGATACACAATTAAATGGAATTGAATTTGTCAAATTGAAACAATGAATGATATTAATAAATGATGGATTAATATTTTTAGCATAAATTCATTCTAGGCTTTTTATTATTTATTTATTTGTGAATTTGAATCAAATTAATTTGATGATAATTTATTATGTATATAAAAATATACATTTAATATACTACGTGTCCCAACGTGTCAGAATTCTGTATTTTTTTTTTAGAAATGATATATCGGCATGTTATGTTGTGCGTGTCGAGTATCGGTATCGGTGTTATTTAGGATAAAGCTTGACTCTTGTAGAAGAAAAATGGGCATGATAGATCTTCCCACATTAGGTGGAGAGAGATTTATTGGTTGGGTCCATCTCTTGGGACCCAGCTAACATTAAACAAAACAAAATAGAAACAAAAGAGAAAAATGATGAAACGTCAAAAGAAATGAAAAGAACAAAAAAAAAAAAAAAGTCAGACCAAAGGAGAGAGGAGCAAAAGTGAGCCCCCTCACCAGAGAGCACCAAAGAAACAAGGGAGAAAGAAGAAGAAGAAGAGAGCTGCAACTTTTGTTGTCCCTATTTGAAGGCCAAATATTGACAAAACCAGCTCAAATTTGAGTATGTTGTTTATGAGATTGAGAGCTACGAGTTGATGGTTTTCATTCGTCGAGCACCACATTTGAATTCTCCGCTTGTGGCTAGGGTTTTCTAGCCTTGTTTATATTTGTCCACCTTTGTGGTGTGGAAATGAGCTTGTATTATTGATGTTTATCCTTAGTGTGTGACTAAAGAAGATTACTTTATGTATTCTATTATTCTTAGTGATTAGTGGAAGTTTTAGGGCGGTTCGCAGTTTTTCCTATATTGAGTTTCCATGTTAAATCATTGGTGTTATTGTTGGCTTTATTTCCTTATTGATTTGGCATTATATTGCTTATTCCAAGGTTATATAGGCCGGTTGTTGTTGGGGCTAAGTTGATTTTGGTCGATTTACTTTCAAGAGAGAAATTAATCCTAAATTGTGTTTGGCTCGTGATGAATTGTTATCCTGAGTTCTCCCCAACACTCAACAAACGTCCGAAATGGGATGTGCGCGTGCGACGTTATAAGACATGTGAATTTATTGTGTCATTCCTATAGTCAATCGCCCAATATATCCTCATGATCAATATGTCTTAAGAAAAAGGTCAACCATTATTGTCACACTCCGATCCTCGGGCATGCGCCCATCTCTCATCTGGTCGATATAAAAGTGACGTCCCATGACGCATCGCCGACCTTTTCATTTTAATATGCATGCAGAAGCATATAAATAATCTCCAGACAATAAAACAATGGGATAGGAAAGTATGACCAAATTTCGAACTTTTAAAACAATCACATTTATATATACAAGGCGAGCTACTAGTCAAGTTCAACTTAAACAAACTCAGAAAACACAGTCTGCAGACAAGGGTGGGGGTTTCATAGACTATGGGTCTTCATCCTCCTCTTCATCATCCTCCATACTCCAACTGGAATCTTCAGCAAACTGCACCAGACTTCCAAGATCTTAATTGATCAATTGTATTCCGATTTTGACACTTAAGTATACAAATCCTTACTTTTTGCACTTAAATGTCCCCCTCATGCCAAGTTTTGGCACTCCAGGGTTCTAGCTATCCAATTTTCGAGCCTATTTGGGATGGTCTAGGAACTGTCCCGAGCACGGTAGGAATATACACCATCCCAATGGAATAGGACACTCCAAAATCATCCCAAAGATGGGGGGTGTGCATGGGACGTTAGGAAACATGTAAGAGTCCATCAACAAATGCACGAACCTCTAGTTCTTATATGACTAAGAACCAAGCTTGCTTCTCCCATCGGAAAGGATGATTCAGATTCAATCATCGCATGTGTCTCATATAAGAAAACTTCCTTCCATGACTACACCACTTTGAGTCTATCAAATCGGCACAAGAAGGACATGTAGTGTGTGCCTTTGTACTCCAAAAGGATAAATTAGCATAAGCAAGAAAAACATTGACTGTTTGGTGAAGAGTCACTCGCAATTTGAAACTTTGTTTTGTGGAGGCATCAAACACATCAACCTCCTCCCACAATAACTTCTTCGTCCTCTACCAATGGTGGAAGATAAGTATCAATGTCGTTGCCTTGTCCCTTTTCTCATCACAAACGACCATCTTTGCATTTTTTTTAAATTAAGATTTTTTCCTTTTCTTTTTTGCTTGTGACTGGTCTTGGCAATGATCGGCAATTGACATCAGCCATAGGCGGGGGCCATGCTTGCTTGCCAGCCACAAGCAAGAGTTGGCATGTAAGAGCAATGACACCTCGCCCAAATCTTAACGAAAACAGTGACAAGGAAAAAAAGAAAAGAAATGAAGGAAAAGGAAAGGAAAAAAAAAAATTCATACAACAAAAAAAAAAAAAAAAAAAAAAAAAAATCATCTACATCAACAATTTCAAGCTAAAATTAGCCAAGAAAACTATATTAGAAAATTATTAAAATTTTTAGGATTGCATTGACCGAATTGAAAATTTATAATTGAATTAACTATAACATATGATTGATTTATTAATTTTTGGATAACTATCCCTTAGAAAAGATGTCTTGTCAAAGTGGTTACACAAGAAGAAAATTCATACATGTTGGAATTTGAAAGCCACTGACGATGACGTTATGATAGTCCCACAAAACTTATTCAGATAATAATAGAGTTGTGCGGTGGTGGAATATTCTGCACCTTAGTCTATCCCATTCATTAATGGTTGCTTTATACATTAGCATATCTAAGTCTCTAGCGATGTATAAAAGTGTATCACCTATTCAAATTTGAATATATGTGAAATGCATTACTCCAAGTCAAACTTACATCACTCTTACTTGAGTTGCTCATAAAATTTGTTTGACTAGTCTGGAAATAACAAAAATAACATGAATGTTAAGGCCAAAAAAATTACATATGCAGATCAAATGCATGTTGAGATATAAATAATATTCATATTCCAAACTTATGAATAGATTATACCGTAATTTATGTTTAAAAACACGTTTTATATTACGATAGTTTGAAGTGTTTAAAATTAAACAAAAAGTCAAACTGTGTGGATCATTGGAAATCTGAAAAAAGTTAAAATAAAAATCACTGAGAGAAGTTTTTTACTTGACAGCAAATGCATTTCTTTGCTTTGGACTCACATGGCCTCTTTTATCTCCAAGTTCCTCGCGTGACGCCATGCAAAAGACTTGTTAACAGATGCAATTAAATTCAACATGCAAGTTTAGGTGACTTTTAAAAGTTCCATATCAACTTAAACGGTGGATACTAACACAACGACGTGTGTATGGGACATTAGGAAACATGTAAGAGTCCATCAATGAAGGCATAAATCTCTAGTTCTGATCCTATGTGAGATTTTGTGGGATTATTGTTTTTTTTTTTTTTGTCAGTCCTACTCTATTCCTACTCTACACTCACTCTCAGACTTTTACCCTGTCTATTGCAGGGCGTGGAAGTCGAAACCCACTCGAAACTTATGCGTCACCCCATCCCCCCCGAGAAGGTGGGGATTTGACTGTTATAAAAATTTAAACTGTTAGATGAATACGCAATTTATTATTTAAATATTCTTGATTTGTGAACATCAGACTTGAATCTTATTAACAACCCATTACATATATGGTATCTGTGTATAAAGGGTATGAAGAACCCACTAAATTGAGGGAATGATTACCTTCAATAGGATACACGTATCTACTTGCCCTAGTGCACCAAGCTCGCTTCATCCGTCAAGTGAACCATAATGATAGTGAAGAATCTGAGAGGAAAATCTTTTTCTTATATGACTAAGAACCAAGTTTGCTTGTCAAATTGGAAAGGATGATTCAGATTCAATCCTCGCCTGTGTCTCATATGAGAAAATTTCCTTCCATCACTAAACCATTTTGAGTATCAAATCAACACAAGAAGGATGCGCAGTGCATCCCTTTGTATTCCAACCAAATAAATTAGCATAAGCAGGAAAATCATTGACCATCTAGTGAAGAGTCGCTTGCAGTCTGAAACTTTGTTTCGTGGAGGCATCAAACACATCAACCTCCTCCCACAATAACTTCATTGTCCTCTATCAATGGTCGAAGATAAGTATCAGTGTCATTATCCTATCCCTTTTTCTCTCTCATTGCAAATGACCATTTTTGCTCTCTTTTTTTTTTTTTTTTTTTTTTTTTCAATTTTATGATTTTTTTTTTTTTTTTTTGCTAGTGACCAGTCTCGGCAATGGTTGGCAATCGACATCGGCCCACAGGCAAGGACCATGCTTGCCGGCTTCAAGCAAGGCTTGGCTTGTAAGGGCGCGATGGCTTCGCCCGCATCTAGGCGAGCATGGCCTTGGCAAGTGACTGCCACGAGCGAAAAGGAAAAAAAAAAGGAAGGAAAAGAAAAAGGAAAAATTCATAGAATTAAAAAATACAAAAAAAAAAATCATCAAACTCAAAATTTCAGGCCAAAAATAGTCGAAAAAACTATAAATATTTATTAAAATGTTTAGAACTAGATTAATCAAATTGAAAACTTTAAAATTGAATTGATTACACTATATGATTAATTTACGAATTTTTCGACAAATATCCCTTAGAAATGCTATCTTGTCAAAATGGTTACAAAAAAACAAAATTCATACATGTTCGAATATAAAATTCACTATTGGTGACGGTATGATAGCCCCACAAGACTTATTCAGATAATAATAGAATTGTACGGTAGTGGAACATTTTGCACCTTTAGCACATCCCATTCACGAATGGTTGCATGTATATTAACATGTCCAAGTCTCTATCGATGTAGACAAGTGTATCACCCATTCAAATTGGAATATATGCGAAATACATTACTCCAAGTCAAAACTTACATCGTTCTTATTTTTTATTTGTATCGAAACATTGCTCTTACTTGAATCATTTAACCGACTCCTACTCTTCGGATACTTCCAGATGGTCTACGCTTCGAAGACCAATTGAAGGAATTTGTCAACATTAGAAGGATATATTCCTTACAGGCAAATCAAGTAGAATCGGTTTTGCAGCACTTGTTGAGTTCATGTGAGAATCTCACTCTGAGGATTAACATCGTGAGAAACCTCAAATTAGTACATTTATAACAAATTTATTCCAAATTGATTTTTTGACCATCAAAAATTTCAAATTAGTACACTTGTAACAAATTTACCCAAACTAATTTTTTAACCACGAAAAAACCTAAATTGATATACTTATGACAAATTTGTCCTAAACTAATTCTTTTACCACTAAAAATTGCAAATATGTACACTTATGATAAATTTACACTCCGTTAACTTCCGTCAAATGTAATCGTTAAATTTGCTAACCTAGATGTTGCGACCTACCCTTTTCGTCTAGAGAGGAAAAGACATAAATGTGAGCATACAACCCTCATTTTAGACGCAAGCTCTCCCAAGCTCATATCTCGCATGACGTTGGGATATTCAAATTAACGCTATAAGAATTTTCTAATAAGGAGTTGTCATTAGTCTATTAAGGTCATTTAGAAACCAAATAAGGCATGAGAGTATATTTCACTTTTTATACAATCAGAAAATCTAAGATCAAGAACTTGCTTATAGCGATTGATCAACTAGTGCCATTTTGATACCCGATCTTTGTTCATTTTTAAAATATGTCTGTTAGGCAATGTGAATTGATTTTAAATCTATCTATTAACATGTGAGGTGATCATGTGGGTGCATTATCATTAAAATAACAATTAGTTACTAAAGGAAGCATTAAATAAATTGCAAGAAAAAACAGGCACCTAACAATCTTAACTAGGCTAAAGGGAAGCTATAACCATCATATTGAAAGTTTGCAATCAGAAGCATTTGTCTCCAAGGACAATTGAAGCCCTAAGGTAGAACCCTAAGGGCTTAATCAAGTCGAACACAATCTTAGATCAAAAGGCTCCTACTTTTTAAGAGGAGACTACCCAAAAAAATATTTTTTAAGCTTGTTCTGATTTTTTTTTTTTTTAAAATTCAGCATTTTTATTTTTTAAAAATCCAAAAATGGGATCCGGGCCGCCTGCGGCTGGTCTTCGGACTGGGCCATGGGTTGAGATGGGACTCACAGTCTAGGCTAAAGGGCACAATTGAGCTGATCCTCAAGCCCACTCCAATTCTACCCTTTCTAAGCCCAATTCGAAAAAGTCCCAATTAAGCCCACTCTTCCACTAATGCTACACCAAGCCCATGCTCAAGCCCTCTTAGCTTTCATGACTATTTCAGCCCAAGGTTTAAAAAGCCTAAATTAGCCTAAAGTCCACTATGCCTATCTAAGCCCACAAAAACTCACTACTCTTGTCCACCCCCTCCACGACTTCTCGTTCCGAAGATTCCAAATTCTGCTTCTCAACGTCTTCTTCTTCGTGCACGCCCAGAACACCCGAAGATTTGCTTACTGATTCAAGAACATTAAAACTCCAGCCGTGACATTATGTTTTGCAGTCAATCAATATACGCTCCTTCCCTCCACCGTTGGCCACCATGTTCGATCATCATCCCCAGTCACGGCGACTCTAGCCGCGGCCACCGAATGTGAACGCCCAAGCCACCGAACCGTGGCCTCCGACAGCCATGATGGCCGGCCACTGACAGCGCCTCCGGCGACACCCTCGACCCTCTCGTCCACGCCATCGTTCCTCGGGCGACCACATCAACACCTTCCGTGAGTCACGTCCTCCGACCACCAACAAACGCTGACCAAAAGCCAAGAAAACCAATGCAAATCTAGTTCAGGCATTACGTAGAACACATTGGGCGAGTCAACTGAGAGGGGAGCCACAGAACGGCCTTCTTCCACTGCACACTCATTCATGTTCCACTGCACCTCAGATGGGAGAGAACTCGGATTCGCACCAGACTCTGAACAATCAAAAAGCAAACACCAAAAACTGCAGAGCACAGAACCGACGGCGCCGGGACTCGCACGAACTGCCTACCCGGCTTGGGGGCGGCGAACGGTGGGGGAGCTCGATAGATCGGGCTACGTCCGATCGCCTTGCACGCCTCCGAACCGGGATCCTCGGGAAATCGACACGGCTAGGCCCTTCACTCACGACCCTCACTCTTCGCTCTCTGGTCCTCGCTCTCTCGGTTGCTCTCCCTCTCTCGCTCTCTCTCTCTCGAGCCCCCTCAAAAATCCCCAAACCACCCCCCCTTAACCCCTCAAGCGGGCACGCGTGGCCTCGTCCTTTGCCAGCTGTCGTTGCTGGCCTGCCCCCAACCGCCAACTCCGACGAGAAGCTCGCCCTCCTCTCTGTCTCCCCCTCTTCGGCCAACGTCCAACGTTCAAGACAGGAGGAAGGGAGCCAGAGAAAACGAGAAGGCCGGGCCTAGGGGTTAAAAGAAAAGAATGGGTTGGGCTGGACCAGGCCCGAGTGGGAGAGAAAACGGAAAAGAAAGGAAAGAGGTCGGGCCGCCCCGCCTGGTCTCGCTTTGCCCTCTTTCTTCTTCTTCTTCTTTATAATAATAATAATAATAATAATTATAATAATAATAATTCTTTAATTTTTTTTGGAGATTCGTTTATATTGATTAGAGAAGGGAATGTCAAGATAGAGGTACTTGTGGACTACTTATTTCTGCTATAACAAAGTGTGACACCGACTAAGTCAATGCTAAATGCACAGATCTCTATCATTCTTTTCTCATGTTTTCATTGAAGCATTCGTGTAGAAATCTATCGTTTTTTTTCTTGCTTATAAACTATGATGTTGGAAGCCCTATACTATCAGTTAGAGTAATCATTGGAATTGTGACAGCTTCAATGGTTCTCCTTGTTTTGATATTACTAGTCATTTGGCTAATAGGATTCTTAGGCGATAGAGAAGTTGGAGATCTAGGTGAGATTATCATACTAACAGATATGCTCACGCAGAAATCCGTCACTCTTTGATTCATCGTAGAAATATGATGCTTAATTCAAGACTGTATTTGTCTACTTTTTTTGTATTTTTTATGGAATTCTTATAAGTAAACTGTGACGCCACAAAAGTTGGCCTTTTTTTCTTTCTTCTAACTAGGATTGCATTTTTATGAGGCATGGCCATATAGGTGAATCATTGAGAGTTTGTTGTAGAATTGTGTTTTTCCTTTGATTATTATTATGACTTTCCTAATATACACCTTGGTTTTTTTTTTTTTCCAAAATTACGTGGATTAGATCTCCAGATCAACCATTTCACTTTAAGACAAATCCAAGCTGCTATGGGTAACTTCGACTCTGTGAATAAGATTGGTGAATGAGGGTTGATCCACCTTACAAGGTAATTCACAATATCTTTATAACTTCATCCTCCATGAAGCGTCTGATAAATTCAATATGTGTCTTTATTTTAGACTTACCAACCCAGATCTTGTCAAGCTAATCATTTTTTTTTAATGAAATAACATATGATTAGTTATGATCGTATAATTAATCTCAGGGAATATTGTTGGATAGAACTATGATTGTTGTGAAGCAATTTTCGCCTAAATCAAAGCAAGGCAATCATGAATTTCTCAATGAGATAGGCATGATATATGCTCTCTAACACCCAAATTTTGTATAGCTTTACGGTTGTGCATTGAAGGAAATCAAATGTTACCAGTTTATGAATATTTGGAGAACAATAGCGTCCCCTGTACACTTTTTGGTAAAAGATGATTTTGCCTAAGTTAACTAATATGCTATTAATGAGCATTCAACTGAACTTTCTTTCTCTTCCTAGGACGAGATGAGTAATAGATTGAGTTGGATTGGTCCACAAGAAAGAAAATATGTTTAGGAATAGTAAGGGGATTGGCTTCATGAGGAATCTGGGTTGAAAATTGTTCATAGGAACAAAAAAGCGACAAATGTGCTACTTGATAAAGAACTAAATGCCAAGATATCGGACATAAATCTCACGTGAGGTATACGTGAGTCGCACGTAAATTGCACGTGAGTCGCACGTGAGTGGCACATGAGTGGCACGTGCAAGCTTGTTGGTGAGTTTGGGCTTATATTTGAGATTACATTAACCAATTTAGGTTTTTATTTGAGTCAAGGTCTACCTTGGGCTCTCCTTTGAAAAAAATGGCCCAATTTTAGGTCCTCATTTGAGATAAGGTCCACTTCGATTCCTTTTTGAGAAAATGATCTCCCTATCTAAAATTTTTTCATATCTCTTGTGTAGAAGCTCGTTTATACTCTTGGAAAGTTGTCTTTCTCATTATAGTTGGACATGGTTATACTTTAACATCATGCTTGCACTATTGGGACATGACAAAATCGTCCCCAATAGCTTGTACATAAAGCTAGTAGGACATCCGATCAATGGGTCCTGAACTATACTCATTGCTCTACACTCTACAATCCTGAGATTGAATAACCATTTCTTACTAAGGTCAAACCAATTTTAATCATCTTAACCAAGGGGCGCTACCTCTCGCTCCAAAGCATTTTGTACTTATCTACAAAACACGCCAAGTAAAATAAGTACATAGAAGAGCATGACTTGCAATAGTGCCTTCATTAACAGCATAGTTTGCCATGTCACAAGGATGTATATATGAACCAACAATTTATTTTTGTTTCTCTAAGTATCTTCTTTGTTTCGCAGCCAACTGAAGAGACTTAATTTGACAATGATTTTTCCTGATGAATTCTACAACCTCACTTACCTAACAGAAATGTGAGTTAGACTTGATTGCATGAGATCTTCCCATATAAAAGGTAATTAGGCCAAATGACTTGAATGTGTATGATGGGCAGTGTTTCTTTATTTTTGTGACGAAATCACATAAAAGCATTTTATGAGTTGAGTGAAGACTATTCTGGTTCCACCTCATCTTATTATTGACATTGTTTTTCGTAATTGTTGAATGATCTTTCTTAAGCACATGGTTGTCAATTTTCTTAAGCATGTATTTGTTTGAGAAATGTAGCATTCGTAGGAATCTAAATCAACTAATTTGTCAGAAGTTTGACAAATTATTGCTTGAGAATTGTAGAAGTTCTAAAGTGAGCATTCTTTGCAAGCAGAGACCTCACTCGTAACTACATAAGTGGATCGCTCCCCACAAATCTCACTAAGATATCACTTACCATTCAATAAGTTAAACTTATTTGGGGAGATGAAAATGCATTTTTCTCTATGTTATGTCCACTTACACATTGAGACTTGATCCTTCAGTATTCCTAATTCCTAGTTTTGTTTTCGCAGCCTTCTATCTGCTAATGTTCTCAAGGGAACAATACACGAATCCTTTGGCAATCCAAAGAAATTAGAAGATTTGTAAGTGACATCATAATACTTTTTATTGCTCAACATACTGAATTGCCTTTGGGGGATTTTGATTTATAGACCACTTGTAGTCATATAGATGGAAGCACATTAATAGGAAAGATACATGATATTATCAGGAATTGGATCAAAATTACAATATTGTGTATCTCAATTCTTCTCAATTAGGGCCAAAAAGATTTATTTGCATGATTTATGAGATACTTGAAAGTTGTTCTTATATTACGGCATTAATTTTTCAAGGACATTCAAGGCACATCTATGAGGGACCTATTCCTTCAACCATATCTTTGTTGACAAACTAGAAGGAGTTTTGAGCATTTGATCATGTGCAATTGTTCTTTGTCTCTTATGATCTTGTAAGATTGTGTTTTATCGCGAAAATGTAGAAGGGTTGTTAATATTAGGTGATGGAGTGGTTTTATACGCGTCCGGGAGAATATCTAATTTGAAAGGTCCAAGCTCAAATTTTCCTAATTTGCAGCATATGAACATGAGAGAGATTTTGTGAGCTCAATACAATGAATATTTGATATCTTTCTTTTGTCTCTTTTTTATTATGGCTGCTTACCATTAACTATTGTTTTTCACATATTATGATTCTGAGAAATTGCTTGCTTGTTGGCTCAAATCCATTGGGGAATGGACAAGTTTGAAGACATCATAAGTTGCTAAAATAAGGTGGGTGTTTCATTTGATCTCAACATGTTATTGTGTTGGTATCTTCTTCTCTTTGCAAATTTCTCTTAACAACCGAGGTTCTTTGATGGTTCTTCGTTATTGTCTCCTTAAGGTCGCTACCATAAATCACACGTGAATCAGATGGGGTAGCACGTAAATCACACGTGAGTCGCTCGTGAGTGGCACGTAAATCGCACATGAGTTGCACATAAATGGTACGTGAGCCACACGTGCAAGCTGGTCGGTGAACTCGAACTTTTATTTGAAATTAAATTAACCAATTCAGGTTTTTATTTGAGATAAAGTCTACTTTGAGCTTTTTTTATATAAAGAAAATGGCCCTACTTCAAGCGTTTATTTGAGATAAGGTCCACTTCGATTCATTTTTTAAGAAAATAGCCCTACTCGGACCTTTATTACCAATCATTTTAAAAGTTTATATTGTTACATGGATGCGTGGCTTATTAATTAAATATTTCAATAATTGTGAACATTGGACTTAACCTCGTTAACAGCCCATTACACATATGGCATCCATGGATAAAGGATATGAAGGGCCCACTAAATTGAGGGAATGTTTGCCTTCAATAAGGTACATGTATCTAATTGCCCTAGTGCACCAAGCTTGCTTCATGTGTCAAGTGAACCGTAGTGGTAGTGAAGAATTCGAGAGGAAAATATTTTTCTTATATGACTAAGAACCAAGCTTGCTTCTCAAATCGGAAAGGATGATTCATATTCAATCCATGTCTCATATAAGAAAACTTCCTTCCGTGACTAAACCATTTTGAATCTATCAAATCGGCACAAGAAGGTTACGTGGTGCGTCCTTTATACTCCAACCAGATAAATTAGCATAAGCAAGAAAATCATTGACCATCCAATGAAGAGTCGCTTGCAATATGAAGCATTGTTTCAAGGAGGCATCAAACGCATCAACCTCCTCCCACAAGAACTTTACCGTCCTCTATCAATGGTCGAATCAAGCGAGGGCCATGCTCGTCAGCCACAAGTGAGGCTTGCCCTGTAAGGGTCGCGATGGCTTTGCCTAGATCTAGGCAGGCATGGCCTTGGTAAGTGATCGGCCATGAGCCAAAAAAAAAAAAAAAAAAAAAAACAAAAAGAAAGAAAAGAAATGAAGGAAGTTGCTCTGTTCTCTCCCCCTCTCTCTCCCCTCTTGTGAACCGCGAGTGTATCTTCTATTTGATTGGGGGAAACGCGATGATGTGGGTGCAGTTCCCTACTCGGAAACCGATTGACTGGTCCAATCCCGACGGAGCCAGCAACCATATCCACACTTTGGAAATCGTAAGCGATCACCATTCTTATTCTGCTCGGAGTCGTCGAGATCATTCGGCTTTCTGGACCTCTTCCTATAGAGCTCGGTAACTTGTCCCAGTTACATCAATTGTGAGTCTCTTGATGCAAATTCCTGTGTTAGGCTTAGGCATCCACTTTGCATTCGCTGATGATGTCGTATCCGGCTTGGGAATTTTATCAATTGATCTGTTGAGATGTCAGCATCCAAGTTCTATTAACCCATGTGGTACCATTGGGTTTTCTTGTTTCAGGCACTTTACGTCAAATAATTTCACCGGGGAGCTGCCTCAAACATTTGCTATTCTTCTTCTTATGAATCTTGTTGTTTAATGTGCTGTAGGCGACTCAGTGATAATCAGTTCGCAGGGAAGTTGCCGGATTTTATTCAGAAGTTGACAATATCTCAACATACTATCAGGCTTAATGCTTCTTCACCTCTTAAGTCGGTCTATATAGATATACCCCGAGATAATTCAATCTATGAATCGTGTCATCAAGGCTGTTCAATCAAGTGGATTGCTAGGGCTGATTCACTTCGGGATTGCACTTTCGAAGAATTTATCTAACTTGTCAGTATGGAAGTTAGGCATTTCAATCTCATCTCTCCATTCTTTAAAATGCTATCAATCTAATGAGGTTCCCTATTTGATTTTGCCATGCAGGAGAATAAGTGACCTCGATGGACCCGAGTCCCGAGTTCCACAACTTAACTGTAAAGATATTAAGACACTGTCAGACCGATTGCTCCTTCATAGACCATTGGTTACAGTTAAAGAACTCATTTAAGACAGCTTGAAGGTCTCTTACTGGCTTCAATAGTGTTTTGTTCTTCTCTGTTGATTTCAACAGTTGTGAATCGTGACGTGGCATTTAAGTTTCTGGTGATTGTGGCCTCTGCCCTAGAATATGCAGTTTCCCATGGGAGTATATGGACCTTTTGTCACTTTTTCTGGGAATAGAAAGCACACGTGTCCTTACCTTGGTTGGGGTGCCCGTTTCGTCTAATTTACTAAGCTCAATGGAGGCTTCTAGTGGTTGACTGTCTAGAAACTTTATTGCCTTTTGTTTCGAACCTTTTGACTGTGGCAGACCTCCTATTGATGCTTGTAGTTAACATCCCCCATTTTGAGAAATAAGAGTGGTACGATAGCAATTATTGGACTTTCCGGGAAATTTTTTCTGAGTTTCATGAATATGATTTGACGTTTTTTATGGTGTAATTAATTTTGGATGAACAAGTTTGGGCGTGTGATTATTGTGTTAAGCTAGTGCGAATACCTGCAGAAATTTTACGTAATTGGGAAAGGTAAGAAGATTGATATTAAGGATTAAGCTTGTGTCCAGGCAAGACATTGGCAACTGAATCTCGTAACTCTAATCCATGTGGGTTGTTCTGGTGCTAAGAATTTTGTAATGCAAGGAACCGTGTCCATCGAATGGTCATGGCGAATCTTATGTATCTGTGTAGCGATAGCCTAAATGCTTTGTTTCTTTAGTGTTGAATAGATCTCAGATTACATGTTTTAAGGCACTAACACAGACATGGAACTTACTTGAATTCAGGGAACAGTGAATATTACATCGACTTATGTCACGCCCCAATCCTCGGGCACGCACACATCATTCTACTTGGTCGATTTTATAATGTGATATCCCAGTACTAAGTATCGCCGACCCTTTTGTTTATTAAGCACATGCGGAAGTAGTTATAATTCCCCAGACAATAGAACAATGGGATAGAAAAGCAAGGCTATATTTTTCATATTGAAATTCACAACCGAACCTTTATACATGGCATAAGTCAAAGTCTATTCACATGACTACTTATAACATTCTAGTCACACTATTCACATTTAGACATGAGTCACAAAAGATGATGGGATCTCGTTCTCATCCGGGTCGTACTCGGGATCATCCCGATCCTCTTCGACTCATCTACACCGAGCTCACATCCTTCAAGCTCTTCATCTTTTACCGGCTCATCGTCCTCTTCTAGTTCCTTCTTCACAGGCTCATCTACGGGCCTGAAATGTTGTCCCACAACCGGGATGAGACTACGTCTCAGCAAATTCTACCCCACTAAGACTCGATTAGGAAACCAATATGCTAACCGGGCTGCTTATACACGCATGGGTCAGAGGACTTACTTGGGCCTCAGATTCCACTTGGATATTAGCACAGTTCAATAGGCACCCAAGCAATTACATCACAGATCAATATCTCGATCCATCGACCTAGTCGACTTCATGTCAATTCGACTATTCCCCAGTCGTTTCCCTTATTCAGTCTCAAATCGTACTCACGACTTCACAAGCATAGTCTACCAAATTTCTTGGCAACAAATTACAGTTCAAAGGACACGACCAATCTTCAGGTAGTAAATTACGGCCCAATGGGCGCGACCTTTAATAGGTGGCAGATTACGGCCTTATCAGGCACGACCCCTATCGGGTGGCAAATTACGGCCTTATCAGGCGCAACCTTTAATAGGTGGCAATTTACGGCCCAACGGGCGCAATTGATTCCAAATTCGGTGGGAAAACTTGGCCCCACTAGCACAGCCATACTCACAACCTTTCACAGTCAAATTCTAATTGAATACCGACACTAATCAATCTTGGGATACATCTCCACATACTCATCAACTCACTCAATTTTCACATGATATTAACGTACTCGATGGATCTTAGCCAAGAGTATATTCAATTCACTGTCACAAACTTCTCCACTTAATAGCCCATCAAAGCATCATTGATGCTAAACAATCATACTCGGTCATCCGCAACTCAATTACTCAATCTTAATCAATTTAGGAATAATTCCTCAAATTGTACAATTAATTCAATTCAGCACAACGTAGAGTTCAAATAAATAAACGGACTGCACCACGACAATCATCACGAAATTTCAGTCGTCGACTATCCTTGCCTAATTTCCGAAAAATAAATAAATAAATAATTAATTTCGAAAATTAATAAATAAATACTAAAAAATCCAATTTAGGCCTCGTAATGCCCGATTGGAGCCCGAAATGGGTCGGGGAAAATCCCGAGATGCATTCATTAAATAATAGTACCTCTCTACTTGCTAATGACTAAGTCTAACCACCTAACATGAATCATTAAGTCACTAATTTAATTATTCTAAACTAATCTAACCACCTAATTGCACTTAATTAAATCTAATCAACCCTTAAGCATCATTAGTCTACTAAGCGAGGATTAGTGAGATTACTCACTTGATTAAAAGCGGGGACCGGGACACCGTGACGGCGACACTACGGCGGCCGAAATCCGAACTTTCGGCGGCGTCGACAGACACTTGAGCCGGACCTACAAGCCTCGCAAGCCCACAGAAATTTCCGGGCTTAGGCCGAACTTGGGCCTCAGCTTGGGTTGACTTGCTTCGCGGGCTTGGGCTGCAAAAACTTCTTGGGCTTCAAGTCAATTGAAAATGGGCTGCCGACTCAAGAGCTGCTGGACTTGGCTGAGCTGACTTCGAGATGGGCTGCTTTCTCATGGGCTGAAATAATCTAAATTTAACTTGGGCTGCACGGGCTTGGAACTTCAAATGGGCTTCGGTGAGCTGGGCTTCTTCGAGGAGACTTGTTGGAGTCACGAACGAGCTGGGCTGCTGACGGGCCGAAGGTGCTGAAATTCACGGCTGGTTTCGCTGGCATCACGCACGGGAGGCACGAGCTGAGGAAGACGTGGGCGAAGAATGGAGTGGATTCAGGTTTTGCTCGGTTGTAGACACATGCATGGAGGAGCTTCGCTCGGTGGGTCTGCTGGGTCAGCAAACCGTCTGAAGAGATGCAAGATGAACCGAAGTTTCGGTGGAGATGCCGCAGACGTGCGGCTTCGCTGGCGTGAACTCGGCTTCGCTAGGGCGAGCTTCGCTGGAGACGTGGACGTGGGGACTGGTTGCAGGCGTGCGAGGCGACGGTGAAGCGGACGAATGGGCAGTTGGCGACAAAGAACCGTAGAGTTGGGGTTTTGTGGTCAACAAGGAAGGATTCGAATGGTGAGTGTTGACTTGCAGGGGACAGAAGTTAGTGGAGGTGTGGGCTTCAGTTGTGGGGAATTCGGTGAAGAGGATTCCGTGGCAGCTGAAGGGAGGAGAGATCGTTGAAAGTGGAGACGTGGGCTGTTCCTGCTTCTGCAGATTTCCTTGCTTCGGTGGTGTGCGAGATGGGGCAGCAATTCGAGGAGTAAACGCATGCGGCAGAGAAGAGAACAAAAGCTGAAGGCGTTACACAAAGATGGATAGGAACGGAGGGGAGAGCACACGTGAAAGGCAGTCCAAGGGGGTTCCATGTCTTTAATTCTTATCCCCTCCATTTATGATCTTGTCTCCCCATTACTTTCCAACAAAAATCTACCAAATAATTCAATTTGTGATGTCAAAATTGTTGTAGAATTCTAAATCCGAATTTCATTTAATTTAGCTTTAATTTCTCACTCAATTTTCCAAATTGAGATCCAATTTCGACGTAGAAAAATCCCAATGATTTTCTAATCTACCCAAGCTGCATTTCTTGAAGGATCCTACCAGGCTGGAGAAGAAGAAGAATTTAGAAAGCCATGGAGAAATTTTCATAAAGCACACACTTTACTTTAGGGGACTCTGCCCAAAACATTACACTCTCCTTGCCTTATATAGGCAATAAGAGGTCACAAGGACACACACAGGGACCTAGCTCACGGGTCCAGATACAAACAGAGGCACCGAAAACTTTCGGGAGGGAATTATTCGCACATTATGAACAATGACTGTACTGTGAACAGTACTTTCCCTAGCCTAGTGCTACAGTAAAAGTGAACAGTGATTTTGCTACAGTGAAATTGTACGGACTCAACGGTCTCGTCCGTCATGAGCATTGTAGCTACACACTGAGTCTTCCGAACTATCTTCTAGGAGATGTGCTTCGTATTTCTGCTCAAGGGCTTCAAGATCTTCAGGTGAGAGAACTTGATTCAGCCTTCTTGATGAGGATGCTTGTTCATGAGTCCAATGTGATGCTTCTTCTTCAGCCCAGTTTGTATTTTCATCTTCTTGAGGGTCAGGAATTCTTGGCTAGGGCCAGTTGGATGGCTGTGCATAGAAAGATATGTCCATGCTTTGGAATTGTTCGTAGGGATCCTGGGACAGAGGTCCTCCAAAGCGTGCATAGGGGTCCTGGGTGGATTGGACAATGTCATCTTCGCTTGTCATTTCAGGTTCTTGGGACGATGAGGCTTGTCTGTATTGTCCGAGTGCTTCCTTAGCTTCGGTGCTAGGGCATAATGATCCCACGTAGGGGTACATTATTCCAAACATCTCCGGGAATGGTCTTGTTCTCTTGGCATAGGATTCTCTCGGAGTTCTCGATATTCATGTTCACAAAGTCGAACGAGATCTAGGATAAGATTTGTAAATCCGGGCTTCTCGGCTGTTCAAGTTAGGTTTATAGGATGTGGTTCCTATTTCTAGTGGTGCATCGAGAATATTGCCATTATTTCTGCAAAAATTCCATGGACGTCTGAAAAACAAGATGGTATGGACCTCAGGATTTGGCGTCATGGATCTCAGTTCTTTTTCCAAGTCTTGTTTCCAACATGTAGGATGATAGAACCAGTTTAGAAATTCTAAAAGATTTCTATCACATTCTTTTTCAATGTTTCTTCCGAGCATGAATATCCTTGTGAGGTTGGCAATGAATCTTCCGGTTGGAATTTCAAAAGCTATTAGGTACTTATTGGTTAAGTACCATAATAACGTTTTGAGCTGTTCAGGGAAATCATCTTCCTTCCAGATAAGAGGATGAATGAATGGATAATTCATATTTAACCCAAAAGGATAAAGAATCGAACCTCCGTTGTCTGTGTGGCTTTGCCACATGAGGTTTTCCAGGTTCTCAGCAAGACTGTCGTTCTGGATTTGCTGAATAATCTCCTGGGGATATTTCTAGCTTTGCGAATCTTTGATGTTCTCAAATTTGTATTTCACTTCATGATTGAGCATATGGAAAGCAGGCTTTTTGATGTACATATTGATCTCGGCTGGTGCTTTTGGCCTTGATAAGAAGTCAGCAAGTACATTCTTCTTTCCAGGAATATGTTTAGTTTCAAAGGAGTATTTTGAGAACCATTCAGCCCATCGAAGCAGTTGGGAATTTGGAATCTGTTTTTGTTTAAACTTGGTCATCTGAGGGAAAGATGCCATGTCTAATTCCACCAAGAAGTGGTGGCCGATGAGATGAAACTCAAATTTTTTGATTCCATTTTTTACTGTTAAGATTTCTTTTGAAAGTGGAATGGTAATGCATTCCCAAACTTTCCACTTTTATGAGCACAAAGGAGTCTCTTACCATCAATTTCTTCAAAAAGAACAGCTGCCCAGTATTCGTCATTGGCGTCAGTTTGGAGAATCCTTTTGCCTGTTGATGGTATTTGTAATGGTGAGAGATTCTGCATAGTCTCCTTAAGTTCAGCGACTGCTTTGGTCTGAGCTTTTCCCCAAGGTGGGGAATTCTTCTTCAGCATGGATTGCAAAGGAATCAAAAGCTTTGCAATGTTTGGGACAAAGACCCTGAGATAATTAATTATCCCAAGAAATTGCTGAACTTGTTTTGTTGTGAAGTTGTCTTGAGGAAACTTCAATAATTCTTGAGCGATATGTGGCCCTGGGTAGTATGTACCTTTGTTAAGGTGCATACCAAGAAATTCGATTTCTGTTTGGGCAATATTCATCTTCCTTTGAGAGAGCATAATACCATGTTTTTTCACGATTTCTGCGAATTGCTCAAGGAGTTGATAAAGCAGTGACTTTGCTCATCGTGGTCAGAGCGAGAATATCGTCAATGTATACGGATGCACTTGATAAGATTGGTTGGAAGATACGACACATGGCCTTTTGGAAGAGGGATGGTGCTACATTTAGGCCAAAAGGAAGAACTTTCCATTGGAAGTGCTGGTTCGGGATACAGAATCCTGTTTTGGATCTGTCTTCAGGATGGATGCCAATTGCCAAAATCCGGCTTTGAGGTCGAATTTGGAATATATGTGGGCCTTGGTTAGACCACTAAAGAGAGAATCTCTAGATGGTAAAGGAATTTATCATCTTGGAGGAAAAGATTGAGAGGTTGATAGTTGATCACCAATCTCATTTTTCCTCTCGCTTTTGCTCGCGCGCTTATTGACATAAAAGGCTTCACAAGCCCATTGTGAATCGGAGATTTCAATAAGGCCTTGTTGCAATAGTTCCGAGCACTCCCTTTGAGCTAGAACTAAATGTTCTGGCTTCATTCCCATGTGGCTCGCCCCGGTTGGGTTTATGTCTTCATTTTTCTTAAAAGGAAGGCGAACAAAGAACTCTGGGTTTTCCCATAAAGGATGGGAACACTTTTGAGCGAATTCTGCATGGGATTCTGAACAAGATTCTAACTACTTTTGCATAATTGGATCTAGTAGACTCATATGGATGGAAAAAGTCTCTGAATATTGACGAACTTAGAGAATTGATCTTTATATCTAAGACCTTTTCGGGATGATGCGAAAGTTTGAGAGATTTGAGTCATGATGTCCCACCCAATTATCGTGTCTTTATTGGGGAAGGTTAGATCCAAAAATCTTTGCGGTTATGGAGCATCAAGGAAGAACTGACAAGTTCTGGAGTGGTTCGACATTTGTGGAGAAAGTATCTCCGACGCAGAATTGAAGTATCGGGTGTAAGGAGTCCGAATTCTTCAGAAGAACTTTGGTGTCTAGAATTGAACAACTTGCTCGTATCAATGAGAGCAATAACAGTGATAGGTTTGGCAAACTTTGATGTGAGGATTTTTACGGGAAATGGGGACAAAGGAGTTTGGCTTGAAAATATGTCAAGGTTTGGTTACGGGGGATTGTGATATATGGAAAATATCTTCGACTCGACGATTCCGATCTCATTTGGAAGTTTGGTAAGAGGGAATGGCACAAAGAGTTTGTTCAGATGGCTCTTCATCAGCAGAGAATAAGGATTCAATATCATCATTTTCAAGAGAAATACCTATTTCATTTTCAATGTGATGGATTAGATGATTCGACTTTTCTCGCTTGAGGACAATTTTTGGCGAAATGTCCTTTTTGGTTGCAAATGTAGCAACGGTTTGATTTTTGTGGCTGTGCGATCCTTCCTTCTGCGTAGGTATCGCCATTTCTTCTTTTTCCGGAAATGCTTGGAGCCATGTTTGGATTTCTTTATCCAAAATTTCTTGTAATGTTTCTTCTTCCGGGGAATACTTGCCACATGTACCATCACGTCTTTCTTGGAGCATTTAATCTTCAACTTCTGACAGGAGCAAGCTGATTCAAGGCGTTTGTCATCTGTGATGTATGTACGGACCATTTGGCGTTTTAAGCATAATTCTTCTAGGCATAGATGGACTTCTTGCTGTATTTCTCCTAAGGGAATATCTTGTACTCGCCTTTGTTTTCCAAAGAACGATCTTTCAACCATCTGGGATAGTTCTTTCGGAATGGAAGTAAGGAAAACATGCTTTCGATTTGGATCCGCTCCGACTTGATAAAAGATTTGAAGCATTTTTCGATAATGCTTATCAAGATGTTTCTTCTGGAGGGAGCAGCATCGTCTTTCGAAAAACTCTCTTCTTTTTATCTCTATGAGATCACCGGGTTTTCCCACAAAGACATGATATAAGAGAGTGATTGCATGGCTGAAATTAGGTGACATCAGAAAATGGATCTGGTCTTGTTCTGAAATTGATTGCCACCAGAGCTTCAAGCTTCCTGTGAATCTTGTAACAAAGTTGTACAAAACGTCATTCATATCATGGTTGGTGATAGACTGGGTATTCAACCAAGTATGAAATTATTCGAGCCTTATCGGCCATTTATGATAAGGAATATCATCAATGGTGAAGAATTGTTTTGATGCTATGGACACATGCGAGTAGGATTGCTTGTCGACCCATTTAAGGTCAGAATAATTTGATTCCATATCATCATCTGGGGGGTCAGCCATGAATATTGATGAAGTTACTAGTGCAATGGGGAGGGTATCAACTGTAGGAATCGAGAAGGATGAGGAGGAAGAGAGAGATACTGAAGAATTTGATTCAGTATCCTGTAAGGTTTGCTCTACTGGGAGCATAGTCATTTTACGGATTGGCGGGATCGGCCGTTGGATAACGAGTCGGAGTTCAGGTTCCTAGGAGCCTAAATCCTTTAGAAAAATCTCTAGATTTAACCAATTTGGATTTCTGCCAAAATTTCGCGACGTCCGAACCCAATTTCCGTAAAAATCTCGGAATCTCCGAAAATTCTTTTGAGACTGAGTCGACATTCCTAGAATTAATTGTGACATGACCGAAATTTCAATTTTTGAAATCGGACTCGAATTAGCGGTTAATTTCCATTCGACGCGTTTTTAGCGTGACCTAGACTACTGGATAGTTTTCAGAACTTTTTAGTGCAAATGACCCGTGGTCAATTTTCTTCGAGCCACAATGAACCCACTCGACACATTGGCAACTCTCGATTGTCGTAGAAATCTCGAGAATTCGAATACGGATACATGGTACCAAAACGATAGAGAATTCAGTCTAGTGTCGGCCGATGAGAATTTTCCAATTTAGTGGTGTCACCCACGATTAGCCACACATCTCTGTCGAACCGATCTATATCGATCTCTAATCAATTTACGTACGTCAGGCGTGAATGAGTCTCAACAGATGAACACGGTCGATCAGCCGATTCCTAGTCAAATTCTCAACTCTATTTGCCTTAAAATTCTTAATAGTTTCCCCAGATAGTCTAGTTATCTCTAGATGATTAGTTCTGAGAACAGCCCTATAGACGCGTCAATGAAATGCCCGATTTATTCAATAGAAAACAAGACTGAAAATCTGGGATATCACAACTTATGATAGCTAGACGCGTGATGTAGAGAGTTCTCTCGTTGCGCGAGGGGATTTGTGGAGAGCGGAGGCTTAGAGGAGTTCCACATGAGGGAGTGACGGTTCATCTCTTTTCCATACCAGAACTTTTTGTTCATGATTCTACGCTACTCCTTTCCATTCGTTTATCAAAGCGACTCTTGCTTTGGTATGGTTATGATAGGAAGGTATGAGTTGGACTCTATTGCAGCTTACCATGTCCCAACATGTGAAAGAAACAAACGAGGAAAAGTTTCTTCACATGCCTTTGAATTGACCGTATTTGCTCAAATGCTTCTGACAAAACTAAAATGAAAGTCTGTCAAGTTGTCTTTCCTGATATTTATCTGGTGAGGCAACTTTTCTTGTATATTCATGAAGCTGTTGGATTAAGAAGTGCTATGCAAATGCGGTTTGACTGCATTGTAGTACTCTCATAGTCAAAATCGTTGGCTGCATTATGATGTAAACCCCTGAGAATTTAGTGCCTTGTTATGATATTTTCATAAGAGCCCTGATTTTTGCTAGCATTGCTATTATTTCTCTCTGTTTCCAGATCCAGGATATTCCACTTAGAAGTTAAGGAGGAAGAACATAAAATTCTTCTGTAGTATATTATCTCAAAATTTTCTGTGGTAGTAGTCTGATGTAATCTTGCCAATTTGGATGTTTTCAAGTGCAACTCGCAGTGCAGAAAGTTATGTCCTGTTTTTCTCATTGTATACTTTTAAAGCGTTTATAGTTTGAAATTGACAGAGGTCAACATATCATGGGATGCCATGTTTTCTCTATGCTACCGTCGACTGTCAAGCAGTCAATTCTTTTATTATTTAATTATCTGTTTTCATCTGACTTTTTTTTCCCCAATAATTAGAATGGGATCCATTTCCTTTGTCCCGCTGTATGGTCAAAGCATCGGAGTTGGCTCCTGATGTCAATGGTCTGCCTTAATCCTAAGTTTATTACCTTTTTAAACTATTGGTATGGCCCCAAAAAATTGGTTTGCCTCTTAGGAAGTCTATGGTTTTCATCCTTCAATGTGTATGAGGACCTTTTTGGTTGGTGATTAAAGGTCAATTAGGTTGGCATTGATCTTTTGGTTTTCAAGTTGGGTGTACATGTTATATTCTTTGGAGTGTTCCTGCTTAAATGGAACATGCCCAGTACATTGGGTAATATGCAGGAGCGCACATACACATGTACACGCACACGCACACGCACACATGCATTTTAGTGTGGCTGATTCTAATGTCACTGCCATCTCCTGGTGGAGTCATTCTTGGATTTGAAATTGCAATTTCCAAATGGCCAGTCACCTACGTATCTGGTGAGGGGCTGACAACAAGTGCTTTCATACCTGTTTGTCGCAAAATTCTTCAAGCTGAGGGTCAATACCCAGGAGAGATGATGTTCAGCTGCTCTAGTAAGGTGCGTAATGGTAAAAAAGTCGAGAAGAATATTTAGAGCTGTTTCCGGTGGTTGTAGTTGTTTCCCATCTTTGTGGTTGATTTTGGGGTTAATGATACATTTATCGGAATGACAGAACAAATGGGGTACACATGTCACACCAATGGTGCAATGGCCTGATAAATCCTTTAGTTTGGGTCTTGCACATTCCTTGGCTTGGCAAAGATCTGGAATCATGTACAGGCCAACCATTCAGCTCAGGTGAGATTATCACTTTTATAGTTTGAGTCTTACCTACTTCAATTATTATCGAATTAGGCTTTAAATCCTGAGGGTTCTCTCTCTCTTTTTTTTTTAATGTTTCTGTGTAGCTGCGTCCATATTTTTCCTCCACCCTTTCCATGTCAACTCATTCCATTTCTTTGCACAAAACATATCAGGAGTCTTCTCACCCTTGGATTCGCGACGACATATGAGTGAAAACTGAATTTCTGTGGTTCTGCCGTGGCTCTGCTGTGGCTTATCATATAGTCCATTTCCTTTTCTCTAGGTTCGACTAGGTTTTAATTTCTCCGTCGATAATTATAGTGGACTGCAGAATCATGCTGTCCCTTTTTTATAATCCTCACTTTATTTTCTAGTTTTTATTCACTCAAGATCATATTCTACTTTCTAATTGCCCTTGTATTTAGTTGTCATCCCTTTATTCATGAATAAAATGTTATAAAGGAGATTTGTTCAGTATATCATGATTTGCTTTAGTTTTGGTCTTATTAGATCGCTGGAATCCCTCGAGTTGAACTATAACATGTTGCATTTCAAGTTATGCATTGAATTTAGTGCCCGAGTAGCATTTCTAGTTATATATATTGAAATTTCAAGTTGTAAATTTGATTTACAGAAGAATTTTTGTATATTTTACAGCGTGTAAAGAACTTGATCAACAAGGATTTTATGCGATGAATGCCTCTTGAAATGAATGTTTAGTAGAAAGCATAGGTACTGGGTAGTTGACCTGTATGTTTAAACTTTTGAACTGGACCTGTAGGTTCATTGATCTAGCCTGTGTTTGTACAATCCTCCAACGAATATTCAAAGAGTGTCCAGTGTGAGTCAGCTAAAACGACCTTCTGATTATATTTGTCTCCTTTCCATCCAATTGTTTTGCAGAGACCTCAGCTTCAACAAACTGAGTAGCGAAATCCCTAGCTCCTCTAGTAACTTGGCAGGAGTAGATTATATGTAAGTACTTTGATGCTGGATCTGGGCTTCTTTTTCGTATTTTGCATAAGAATCTAAACTCTCTATTTGTTTCATTGGCCAAGGTATACACAACTCTTACTGTAAAGTAGCTGAGCTATCAATAGAACTTAGACCACGATAGCATGTCCAGTTTGTACCCCTTAAAGGCCTAATGTCTTGACACCATCGAAATTTTACAATGATTTGGGAGATGAATATATGATTATTGTCAACTTATTATTTTGGTGGGACTCTAGCCTTGGAGCAGACACAGATTGATGATATTCTGGAAGAGATGAATGGATCAGTGTTACTTAAATATTTGACAGTTGTATGTGCATGTACTTAATTCATGTCCCGTGCGCCAGTTTCATGATATACAGGGAGATCAAAGATAGCAGAAGTCCTTAGGCTTTCTGTTTGGTTCTTTCCACAACAATGGCCATAGATTGTTTTGGTAAGTGCAGTTTGTACGTGCTACCTAGAAGATCTGCAGATAGGACCTCGACGTCTTGTCCTTGGTCTTGAAAATGATGAGAAACTGTAGTCCTAAGCTTCTTGGACTGTTTGACAGTGGCACATCTTTTCATCTTTTTGCTCAATGATCGACTGTTTGACATTGGCACATCTTCCCTCATTATTTATTTTATGTCTCAGAAGGACAAGAACATCATTGCAAGGAAATAGTTAATAAGCTAGTGTGATAGTATCCTTCATTATGTTCTGTTTTCTGTACTAGTGTCATGGCAACCCATGCTCTCCAAGTTTTGCAAGGACTGAGTTTTCCCTCTGAGATTGATTTCCTTTATCTTTTATCTCCAGCTGAAAGCTCTATATTGATATCACGAGTTAACAGATTTTTTCCTAGACCTCTAATAATTAAATGCCTTTAATCTGCCAAATAATGCGTAGGTATGACTATAATTTTTCAGTTTGAGTGCATAAAGTACACGAGGAACTGACTCAATCAAATAATCTTGTTTAGCTATTGGACCGGAAACCAATTGACTGGAGCAGTCCCTAAATGGATCCTGGAGAAAGCAAAAAATGTGTAAGCTTTGCCGCCTGAAAAAATGTCTTGTTTAATCCCGAATTTGCTTCTAGCTCGATCTCGTTAATCTTGAACTGTAGCAAGCAATTATGCATTCCCATCTTGCATCTATATGTTTTGTAGTCTACGGAGTTAAATGGAGACATCATAACTACCTTTCTCCTTGTTGGGATCTGTTTTTTGGAAAGTTATATGTAAGACGAGGTATGCATGAAAGAATATGAAGCGGATTTTCTTGGAAGTGCCAAGTTAGCCCCCACTTTCTCCTATAAGGAAAGCCCTTTGCAGCTCTAGGTCTTTTTCAAACCTCTTCGAATGATAAAGATAACATTTGGAAAATTTTTGCTTCCAGTGAATCCTCTTTGAAAGTTTTTGTCTAACACATCACCTGCACAATATGATTAGCTGCTTGGCACGTTTGTGTGTTTGTGTTTGAGAAACTCTACAACCAAAATGTGTGTACCTAGGAGGGAGTTGATATTATCTCATGGGCGTAAGAATGAAGCTTTTATCGGGTAGTTTTAACAATTAAATGGTGGTCTGGATATTTCTTAATAAGAAGATCCGATTTGGGAGTCGTTTGAATCACAGTTCTATTTTTTCCTATTTGCCTTATACCATCGTGTCTGTTGTCCTGTTGCTGGGTAAAAATGCATTTATGCACTCCAACTAGTTCTAAAGTCTCCGTTTGCTGCAATTAGTCTTTATCCTTTCAACAAATTAGGTTAAGATATCTTGAATAAAGATAACATTACTTTCATTCCTCTTTTACTATTCCAAACAGAATAGATTATTTTACCCTTAATGAGTGAAATTTATACTAGTTCATGGTTGACTACTGATTGCAGTTAAAGAACCCATTTAAGATGCTTGAAGCTCCCTTACTGACTTCAATGGTGTTTTGATCTTTCCTGTTGATAATGCTGAAATGTGAATCGTGATGTGGCATTTGAGTTTCTCGTGATTGTGGCCTCTGCGTAGAATATAAACTTTCACGCAGAAGTATATGGACCTTTTCTCTCTTTGTTTTCACTTCTCCGGGAATAGAAACCACAAGAATGGAGACTTATTTACTTCGGTTGTGGTGCCCATTTCCTCTAATTTACTTTTGCATTGATTTGTTTTCTTAACTTCTTCAGCGCATTGATGCGGAATGGAGGTTTCTAGTGGTTGATTGTCTGAAAACCTTCCTTCCAGTGGTTTACATTCTCAAATCTCAGCCCCAAAATATCTAACTAGAGTATTATGCTTGACTGTCATACAGTTGTCAGCCATAGTGTTCTTAGTTCAAAAGAGATCATGACTTCAAGAGGATCTCTATACTAGTCAAGTCTTCTTATTCATCTGATCATCTCTGTAAAATTTTGTATATGCTACATTTGACGACAATTTTTTGCCATTCTCTTATCATCAGCTAGCAACGGTTATAGTTTGTTCTCTGACATTTTGAGTAACTGAATTTCTGTGGTTCTGCTGTGGCTTATCATATAGTCCATTTTCTTTTCTCTCGGTTTGACTAGGTTGCCATTAATAATTATATTGGACTGCATAATCATGCTCCTCTTTTTTCCCCCTCAATTCTCACTTTATTTTTTAGTTTTTATTCACTCAAGATCATATTCTACTATTTATATGTGATGCAATTTAATGAAAATTAATTTTTATTTGGGTATGATAAAGCCCTTAATAAAATGGCGAAAGTCAACAGTACTCGTAACTTTTGACACTTAAGTGTCCCATGCCAAGTTTTGGCATTTGCATTGTTCTTTTGCTAATTAGAAACATTTAAATCGAATTGGCCCCCACCTCTCGGATCTCAAGGTGAGCAGTTGATCCCATTGAGGTTTTGGTTTCGGTTTCTCCTTGTTTGATTCTTTTGACATTAACCTGAGATTGTTTTGAGTATTGACTCATAATACAGAACCACTGATGGAATGGAAGTAGTCTGCTGATGAGGTACCGTCTGGAAGAAACAGTGACTAGACATGCAAGCTTCTCCATATAATTTTTTTTTGTGGGTAGACAAGCAAGTATCAAGTTTCTCTTTCATCATTTCTCAAAGATGGGAAAGATGAAGTTGGCCAACCATCATCAACACTAAAGACATAAAAAAATTCGCATTTGCTAAGAAAAATTCTTGAGTAGCAACATATAAAGGGTCGAGCTCGTGAACAAAACATGTCCAAAGCAAGAACATGCCACTTCGCACATCTTGCCATTCAAACAAATGGAGAACTTCCATAATAGATTCCTTCCCTTGTAGTAACAACCATCTGCATCGTTATTGTGTGAAGAGAAAAAAGTTGCAACATCATCTTTGTTCGAATAACAATATGGAAAGAAATGGAACGAATACAACCATCAAACCACAAGCCATTATCTTTAGGCTTTACCAACTAATGAGTTCACAATACACAATTACTGCACTGCATAGCACTGTTGTTTTCTTTATATTATCTATACCTTCATTTTCAAACGTAAGCGAAGGAGAAACTTAGGAGAGAAATTTAAGAGCTAAAGCCCCAGTTCTTTCAAGAACTAATTTACTTAGAACGCAACAAACCATTTCTTACTCTCTCTTATGCCAGTAATCAGTATCCAGGTGTATTGGATAGAGATCATTAGCGGATGCAGAGGAAGCGGTTCCAGTCCATGGCCCATCAGTGGACATACTCTTGGTGATATTCTCACCAATTGCCTGATGTTTGTCACCTCTAAAATGCTTCCTCATGGCCTCAATTTGCTCGTCAGTCATCATAGCGCCCTCGGAGTCCAGCACTGGAACAGCAACCTTGCCTTCAAGCATGCTAACCACAGACGACATCGGCGGCCTGAGTGCTGGAGTCGCATTAGTACACATCAAAGCTACCTTTATCAATGCCAGCGCCTCCTCTTTGTCAAAGTGAGAACTGAGCCTCCGATCAACTAGATCTATTAAATTTCCTCTCTCCTTCAAAAAGCGTGCCTAGAAAAAGAAATGAAAAGTGAAGATATTTCCCTTTCAAGCTTCAGGTACTGATCAATTGCCAAAATATGCTCTAAATAATAAAACAGGAAGAAGGAAATATCTTATGTCCCTTGATTATTACGCGACAAATGCAGTTGATAAGCACTGCTAGTTTTTCATCTTCGTTATAGGGAATAAATAGATAAAAAGAATTGAATGAGTCAGTACAGATCAAACATGATTTCTTTACTGATTTTAAAAAAAAAAAAAAAGTTAGGAACTCCAACATCACTTACTAATTGTTAACTGGTTGCCAAAAATTACCAATATTGCTTTAAATTCGCCAGCTCTTATTGAGTTTTATTGGCACAAATTATTGGTCGGTGTCCTTACATAGACTCGTCCTTCCATATTTTACACCATCCATTGCCTTCTACTGTCAATTCTAGTTTAACAAAAAAATACCTGATCATGCAACTCAGGCGGCAATCAGATTTATCGAGGACTAATAGCGATGTTTTTTCTAATGATTGCTTACTCAAAGCAAAACAAAATCTAACTTAAGGACTCAATTATATGAATGTGAAAAAAGTTATACCTCAATCGAAAGTATATGGATATTCTGGTCAAGACATGGTCATGAAACCTTTTTAATTTACCAGTAATTGCCAAAACTCAATAGTAGTCGAAGGACTTGTTTGGCGCTAATGAAACTATAGGGAGTATGAATGTCAAGCATAAAAACATAAAAACATAAAAACTAAGACTGAACTACCCCAAATATAAAGTACCCCAAATTTGAAGGAATAGGTCAATCCGAAAAAAGATTCTACATGAAAATTCAGTGTAGACCAACATAATATGAAGAATTGGATTAATTTGAAATGACAAATTGCACTCAACAACATGACGATTCTTAAGCAGGTTTCAATAGGTGGTAACTATAAACTCCTTTGCAACCATTAAAAGTGCATGTGAGGAGTTATATACTATGCTCACGCTTCCATAATCCATTTTCCACTGGCAAAAGTAGAGATTTAAATACGGATACGATCATAATTGAAATGATAGAGTTGATTACCCAATCGAGTAGATAAAAGCATTCCTCATTTTTTTGGGAATTAGTGTTGCTCCGGCCACTAACAACTTCTAAGGCAACAACGCCAAAACTATAGATGTCAGCTTTGTCGGTGAGGTAACCATGCATTGCATACTCAGGTGCCATATATCCACTGCACAATAAGAAAAAAGCTTGTGTTATTGCTGTACCTAAATAGAAAATTCAAAAGAAAGAGACATTTAAATTCACTTCCTCACTATTTTCTGATAGAATAACCAAAATATTTGAAAAAGACCATTGCTTTGTATATTTTGGTATTACTTTATAACTTTTTGATTTTGAAGTTCACTTGAAAGTGCATCATCTATGTTAATGTCATGCAACACATATTTACCTAAAAATGTATTTTTTCATATAAAGGAGTATATATAGATAATTCATACATAAATTTTAAGTTATTGTTGTTCATTAAATTGTTTTGCATGAAGTTGATTGTCATGGGTAAACATAATAAAACAATTAATTATGCATCAATGGACTGTTAAAATGTATTGCATCATAATTGTATCATAATAATTTTACAAGCTTTTTGTCCGATGAACGCATTAGGTGGGGCACATTGAATTACCGCACAAAATGTTTAGTAAATGGAGCATGTAGGATATTATCAATCTTTTGGTAAAATCTCACTTTAGGAGGATATGAACTTTCTAGAAATTGTATTAGATTGTCTAAGTTTGTTGAGATAACGGAAATTAGTTAACGTCATAGTTTTTTTTTTTTTTTTTTTGAATTAATGTTAGAGTTAGTAGAATGAACTTACAGTTTTATCTTTTCCCTAATTAATCACATTCTTTTCATAAACAAGTTGACTTTTCACACATGTTAACGCAAGTGTTTGAAACATGTGAACATGCTTCTTTAAGTTTTTCCATATGTATACAATAGAAACATGGGCGAATTTGCTCTATTGCCTATAAAACTAAGTTATATTCAAATTAAGATTTACATGTCAATATCAGAGTATCATTACTTAATGGTAGAGTATATGACATAATTAACATTTTTTCCTAATTAACGTGAAGATTGGTGGGAGAGGCATAAAGCTTTGGGGTTAAGGCACATTTGTTGAGCACCATGCTTTGGGATGATTTGAATAAACCACAAAGCTCCTTTCAACTCCATTTTTTAGATTGACTTATTTCTATTTCATGCTTTTATGTTGTCACTGGAACTAAAAGGCCAGAAACTTACTAAGTTCCAGCAATCTTGGTGCTAATATGTGTCTTGTCCTCCTCATCAAGCTTTGCCAAACAAAAATCTGATATTTTAGGGTTGAGATCCTTATCCAATAAAACATTGGTAGCTTTGATGTCTCTATGCACAATCTTCAGCCTTGTTCTTCATGAAGATATGCCAAACCCCTGGCAATACCCACTCATATCTTGTGTCTTGTCCACCAGTCCAACTTTAATTGAAATTCTTCAGGACCTTCAATTGTATAAACAACAAAAGACACAGAAAATCTTTTACTTCATTCCAAAACTGTCATTAGCTGAAGTCAGTGAAGAACAATGTGATATCAAATTACCAAATAAAGCACGAGCAAGACTGTTATTTTCCATGTACTCGTAAACCAGCAAAAGTTGATTTCCTTCAATGCAGCATCCATAGAGCTTCACAAGATGTGGATGTTGAAGAGCAGAAATCATCCCAATCTCAGTGACAAACTCACGATTTCCCTGCTTTGATTTGGATGAAAGCTGCTTCACTGCTATAGTGGTGCCATTTGACAGAAGTCCCTGCAATTCAACTTTGGCATCAGATCTGTGCTGTGTAGATTGAGTGACATTGAATGCTGCTTTCTACTGATCTTTCTGTTTGTAATTGGGAGAATTTGGTTCATCGATTTTCCAGCATACCTTGTACACAGAACCAAAACCGCCTTCTCCAATTTTATTAGCAGCATCAAAATTATTTGTGGCAGCTTTGATCTGTCGCAAGGTAAATGAACCAACTTGCAATGCCAGACCCTTCAAATCTGCACCATATTTTGGAAACTATTAAGACTTTGGAAGAGTCAACTGCTAAAGTATGTGCTTTACCAAAAAAATCTTTACCATCTAACAAAGATGTATCTGACAAAGATTCCTTCTCAATGAAACTAGAAAACCTTATAATGACTTTTGGTTTGAGCAAGTTCAGTACAGAATATCTTAGCATCTTGAAAATTATTTTGTAGGAAAGTCTGGCATCAGTTGGCAGTATGTACTTTGAAAAGAAAATTAATTATTTCTCCAGGGTCTTTAGTAGTGAAGGAGAAAAATCATAGAAAAAACCCACTTTGGAAACTAAGGCAAGGTTGGTATATTTCAATTTCTCGCATATGCAAAGTTCTGGCAGTTAGTTTCGGTGTTTGAGACATAGGTTTTGATATATACCAAGTATACCCAACACACACACACACCCCCCAAGGAGACCCAATATTTATATACACACATTTGAGAAACAATCTATTCTTTCTATAACTATCTATCGCTTCATTTTTTGGATTTTGTAAATAAAAAAAGTTTTTAGTGAATTAAATGGATCTATGACACTTTAGCTGTATTAATGCTTAACAATAATTTTGGCTTTTTGTGTCAAATCAAATTTTCAATGGAATGCAGAAATGTCGTGCATCAACAGTTTCACCAGAAAAGGTAACTGTAAATCTAGTCCAACAGTTTTATTACTAATGCATTGTGATTACACCTTCCCCACCAAAAAGGTAAGAAGAAGAGTCATGCACCAACAGTTTAAAACTGTGTGATCTAGCTGAAATATAAATGATGCAATGTGAGTAACCTCTCCTCCATCAGAATACGGAAGGGGAAAATGTATTTAGAGTGCATAACATTCTCAAATTTCTTGACAGATATGTGTGAACTAAACAACAGAGATTCCAGGAAAGCAGCTACCTTGAGCCATTTTATATTCATGTCCAAGACATCCTCTCCACCAAAGGATAACCAGGATAAGGAAAACTGCAAAAACTATAGCAGCCACAATCCCGACCACCATGCCCGGAGATATGCTGCCTGGGGGATGAAAGCCTGCAGTGAAGAAAGAACAATATATGTTTACCCAATATGGCTCAAGTAAATGGGGGAGGACATAAATGCAGAAAAATATCTGTAGCTTCTAGGCGAAACAGAAAGCAATAGATGAGATAGCACATTAATTGAGAATCAAGAGGACTTGTGGGGCTCAAAGTACTCTACAGTGAAACTATCAAATTAATTAAGGAAGATTTCATCAATGGAACATGTAACACTAAATACAAAGAAAAGAAAAAAGAAAATCTACTCTTCATTCTCAATGCTGTAATACATGGTCGTTGATTCATAGCAGGAAAGTTGTATGAGGCCATCGTTTCATAGTCTGAATAGAAAGATTAAAGATACACAGAGGTAATATGCTCAGATAGAAAGAAAACAAAGCAAACCATTGCCAAGTTTCGCCTCTTAAGAGAAAAATAATAGATCGTAGTCAGCTACTTTGGAAATTTATCTGATCAACTGTAACAGATGCCAATGACTGAATCCAACGGTGGACATTTGCAACCAAACCAAGTAACTGAATAACCTATTGATGACTTCTGGTGCAAGACAAAAGATGGGTATTTTATTCATATGAATATGAGTAACTTTTCAAAGAAGGACCAAGTGAAACATAAAAGTCTCCGTATGATACCAGGATAGATGGAGATAGCAGATATAAGAGGACCATAGACTCCTCTAGTAGGTATAGCATTGGTTCCTTTTCCAGCCCAATATAAGCGTATCTCCAGAGTGCCCTTGGTCACTCTGGCATCAAAACTTTTACGACTGGCTTTCCAACTCCACCTGCTTCAAGCAATGTTGAAATCTTCCCAGACCAATTTCCCTGAAATAATGTTTAATTTGATTTAAGCTGAGTATCTTTACACTGAACAACCCTACCATGATAACTAATTGAACAACAATTTATGAACGCTTTTTACATATTAGAACCATCAATACATGATGCCCAAAATTTACCTGTATATAAACATTAAAAGCTCGCCTTCCAAGGTTTTCGTAAAACTTTCGTTGTCTGTGAACGTTATCTCCGCAAAATGAAGGCTTACATTGTAGATTCCATTCATCAGACAAAAAGCATAATAAGTCAGAGAGATGGCAGAACGTCGTGCTTTCATGTAAAGCTGGGCATTATCCGTGGACAGTACTGATACATTGTCAGCTATATATTTATCTGAATCGATATCGTCATCAGGGAAGTGACCAGTGCCACTGTAGCCCCAGTAATGTCCATTCGGAAAGGAACTTAAAGTAGCTGCAGGCTGCTCTGTATCAGCACTGTATGTGTTGTGCCCTACTTTTACTTCCTCCCACCGCAATTTATGAAGAGGTTATACCGATCTGGATGGAGTAAAGAAACACAAAGAGAAAATCAAGTTTTCCTCTTTTTCTTGACATGAAGTGGACTTTCCAGACACACTAAATAAACTTGCATTTCCTTATTAAAATCACATAGAAACTCCCAAGTTTATAAGCAAGAAATTATTTCATGGAGCCAGCATTTGAAATTTCTAGAGTAATTATCCATTAACCATCAAATATTGACACAACAGCTAAGAGGAGATTTGACAAGAAGATAAATTTGATGAGAAGATACAGAAAGTATGATGTAATATCAGGATCTGAGGATAATGATAGGATGTACAGCAGATCAACTTACTTTTTTGACAATGGTGACTTTTCAAACATGATACAGGTCCACTTGCAGCAGGATATGAGGTTCTGAGCAAGTCAGCAAAGATTTTAAAGTTATAATCATCATCATTCTGAATGAAGTTCATGCTACCTACATAAACAATTAAAATGCAGGTCCTTGGAAAACCAAGTCTCTTGAGGAAAAATTTAATCTCCAACATATGCATTGTCAACATTCAATAGAGAAATAGTCATTGTCAACGGCCGAGCTTGCGAACAAGTTGCTGTATAGAAAGAGAAATTAAACATTCAGTAGAGAAATGGCAATCTTGTACAATGCAGGATTATAAGTTACTCATAATTGCGCATTTGAGGGAAGCCCTGGACTTAGACTGAAGGAAGTAGTACATACACCGATCGTTTTTGACATTCTAAGCCTCCAGTAGCAAAGTTGTTGTATGACAGATCACTACACAGAAATTGTTAACCGTTTCCAAAATATCATCAATTTGAAGAATATATCAAATGATTATTATGTACAAGTATGCACACCAGTTGCAAAATATGGACAGGTAAGGCAAGTCAAAAGGCGAAAATATCACAAGGTGACGAAAGTAATATTTAATCTTTATTAAAGATCTCTTATCTTAAATAATTAAAAGGAAAGACTAATTGCCAAAAAAAGAGTCAACGTGAGGCTTTTGAACTAACTTGAGTGCATAAATATATTGTTTTTAACAGCCCACTAACTGTAACAGAGAAAACAGACATGGAGACTTGTATGAAGGCAAAAGCATTTTTACGCAGTAAAAATAGAATGTGATTCTAATGACTACTAAGTTAGGTCATCTTATAAGAAAATATCCAGACCACCATTTAAAGTTTAAAATACCTCATAAGAGATTCATTCTTACACCCATAAGATAATATCAGCCTTCTCCTAGGTACACTCTTTTGTTGTAGAGTTTCTCAAATACACAAACCCATAAACATTGTTATCAGCAAGAAATAGCCCGAGCAACTAATCATATCCCGTGGGAGATACGTTAGACATACTTTCAACGAGGATTTATAAGAACTAAAAATTTTCCAAGTGTTATTATTATCATTCCAAGAGGTTTTGAAAAGATCTAGAGCTGGGAAGGCCTTCTTGTATAGCGGAAAGTGGGGCTACCTTGGCACTTCCATGACAATCCACTTTATATTTTTTTATCGGTACCATACGATTCAGCCTCCTGTCTTGCCTATAACATTTCATTGACAGATCCAAACAAGGAGAAAGGTACTTATGATTTTTCCATTAAACTCCATGGGCTACAAACTATAAAGATGCAAGATGGGAATGAATAATTGCTCACTACAATGCAAGAGTAGCCAGATAGAGCTAGAAGCAAATTCATGATTAAACAAGACAATTTCCTCAGGCAGCAAAGCTTACACATATTCTGCATAATCCAGGATCCAATCGGGGACTGCTCCAGTCAATTGGTTTCCAGTTAGATAGCTAAACATGAATATTTGATTGAGTCAGTTCCTCATGTACTTCACACAGTCAAACTGAAAAATTTTAAAGCTATACCTTGAAAATGCATTTTTTAGCAGATTAAAAGCATTTAATTATTAATGTTGCAGAAAAAAAATCATTTAACTCATGATATCACTATACATCTTTCAGCTGGAGATGAAAGATAAAGGAAATCATTGACAAACGAAAAACTTGATCCTTGCAAAACTAGGAGTGCATGGGGAAATATTACCATAACATCAGCGCACAAAGCTGAACATGGTGAAGGATACTGTCGTACCAACTTATTAACTATTTGCTCACGATAATGTTCTTGTCCCTCTAAGGCAAAATAAATAATTAGGGAAGATGTACGAATGTCAAATAGTCAATTGTTGGGCAGAAAGATAAAAAGATGTGCCGTTGTTAAACAGTACAAGAAGCATAGGACTACAGTTTCTCATCATTTCAAGACTAGGGACTAGACATCAAGGTCCTATCTGTAGACCTTCTATAAAGCACGTAAGAACTGCACTCACCATACAATCTGGGGCCCTTGTCGTGGAAAGAATCAAATAGAGAGCCTAAGGACTTTTGCTATGTTTAATCTCCCATGCATCATAAAAAAGGTGCAGAGGACACGCTTTATGGACATATACATTGAACTGTCAAATACTTAAAATTGATCCATTTAACTCTTCCAGCGTGAACAAGTAACTCTATTGAAACTTGTGAATTATGCTTTTTAAGCAACAGAATATTATCAATCTACGTCTGCTCCAAGACTAGAGTCCCGCCAAAATAATCAGTCAAAAACAAATTTAAATTGATAACCCAAATCATTGTAAAATTCGAATGGTGAAATAATAATCATTCAAGACACGAGGACTTTAAGGGTTATAAATTGGACATGTTACCATGGTCTAAGTTCTATTGATAGCTCAACTAATTTACAGTAAGAGTTGCCTATAGCTTGGCCACTGGAACAACGTGCAAATTTAGATTCTTATCTAATATACGAAAAAGAAGCCTAAGTCCAGCATTAATGTCACGCCCCGAACCCCGAGCGCGAGCACATCCCACTGCGGTCGATCAAATGCGACATTCCCAAGTAGTGTCGCTGACCCCATTCATTTATTATTGCGCAAGCGGAACGTATTATAAAACCCTGACAATAAAATACGGGATAGAAAAGCAGGAAATAATTTCACAACCAATCACTTACACAAACCAACGGAGTTACAGACGAAGGCCTACAGCCAAAAGTCTACAAAAGACCGGCTCTTAAAAATGAACTTTCCTACGACCTACAAGTCGGACACGCTCTCCAATTCTTATGACTTCACCTCTGCAACTCCTCAAGGCCAACCAAAGCTATCTGGCCGCTCTGTCCACCGGGGACCTGAAATTTTAATCCCACCACCGGGATGAGACGATGTTTCAGCAAGTTCAACCCCCTAAACTCCTATTAGAAAGAAAATAAGCCCCGGGTGGCCTAGTCACATCACACAGAAGACTTACCTCGCCTTAGCCTTTATCTGCAAGTTAGCACAATTTATATAATTCAACCACGTACAATTATGATAACCAAACAACCATGACACAATCACATTATCAAAACAATTCAACCACTTGGATCGTCTCAGCGATCAATCGACTCGGCCGATTACATGTCATTCTAGCAAATCAATCATTGCTCTCAATCATGGCCCTATAGGAAAGTTTGACGACTAGTGGCAATCACGGCCCCACTCGGCACGACCTTTAATTAGGTAGTCCATCACGGCCTCACTGGGCACGACCTCTCATAGGTGGTCCATCACGGCCTCACTGGCACGACCTCTCATAGGTGGTTCATCACGGCCTCACTGGGCACGACCTCTAATAGGTGGTCAATCACGGCCCTATTAGGCACGACCTCTCATAGGTGGTCCATCACGGCCTCACTAGGCACGACCTCTAATAGGTGGTCAATCACGGCCAATCTCCCATCAATTTCCACACTTAGGATTTTATAAAGAATCCCTATTTATCACAATCACACTCCATTTGCCACAATCAATCATCAAATTCTAATTCTAAATACAGAGCAGCGATCGGCACGAAATTCGAGAGAATAAGGTTCCGACGAAATTTTCGAATTTAATAAATAATTAAATTTATTTCGAAAATTAATTAAATAATAATATCCATATTTTTCGCAATCCATATTCAATTTATAATATCCCATCATCAATTTCAAAATCCGAATACACAAAGAACGATCGGCACGAAATTCTAAGCAACCGGGTCAAAATAATTTTTCCGTTTTTTTTTTTTTTAATAATAATATTTTAATAATTTCGAAATATAATATAATATTATAAATTTCAAGAATTTCGAAGCAATTAAATAATTCAAAATTAAAATCCTATTATGTCCCATCAAGGTTTATTATTAAATAAACTATCTTAACCTTTAATTAAACACACTTTAAATTAAACAAACCTTTTAACCCAAATCACAATTAAATAAACCCAAATATCCATCTAAACTTGCTTAACTTAGACTAAGCACACTTAGGGCATAATTAACAGTCTAATCAAGATTTAGTGAGTTAAACTCACCGGATTAGGGAGCCGAGCGGACCAAAACGACGAGGACGACGCGAGGATCGACTTTCCTCAAGGAGGGCCGAGCATCCGGGCTCGGGAAGGCTGCCAAAACGGGCCAAACATGGGCTGCCATACCCATTTTCTGCAGCTACTGGTTGAGGCCGATGGAGGGTTGCACAGCGGCGGATCGGGCGGAGGAACAGCAGAGGAGGACTGCTGGTGGCTCGAGACGGGCGAGGCGGCGGCCGAGGCGAGGCCTCACGGTGGCGGAGGGAGCTCGGCAACTCTGCGCTTGAGCTGAACAGCAGCTCGGGACGGCGAGCTGGGCGAGAAGATCGCCAAGACGTGCGGCTAGCAGCGGCGTGCGAGGACGGCAGCTCAGTGGCGAGACGACACGGGGCGAGGACGGCGACTTCGGCGAGCGACAGCTCCTGGCGGCGTCGGCTGCTGCTTTCGCTCGGCGTCCTACCATATTTGAGAGCTCGAGCAATGGACGGAGGGGGAGAAAGAAGGCGGAGCAGCACACACGCGGGCGAGCGAAGCAGCGGACGGTGGATGAACGGCGGCGGCGAAGCCTCTGGCGGACGAGCGTGCGAGCGGGCGAAGGGGCTGCTTCGGTTTCTTCTCTGCATTTTCTGGTCTTCGCACCATGAAGATGGAGGAGAAAGGCAACGGGAGAGAGGGAGAAGAGAGAGAGAGGAGAGAGAAGGAGGGGGCCCATTTTATTTTCTTTTTCTCTTTCTTTAATCCCACACAATGGCCCACCATGACATCAGTGATGTCATTCCCCACTATCTCCAAACCTCCCACAACCTTTTCCAATGGTTGCAATTTCATTTTTCAGGGATCCAATTCTTGTACACTAATTTCTTCAATTCCATTCAATTCTCTTCCAATTGAGTCCAATTGAAGTTCATAAAATTAATCCAATGTCACCACACTTCAATTCACATCTTCACTTGTCTATAGAACCAACTTAAGGCCAAAAAGCAAGACTAAAGGCGGGCCTACTAATTTCTCGAGCCAAAATAGCCATTCTCTGATTATTTTGCTGAAAAACTCGGCTTGCATGAAAAATCTTCCAAAGATGAGTCAATATTCCTAAAATGATTCGTGACACACCCAGACTTCCAATTTCTGAATTTGATCTCAATTCCACGGTTAATTTCACTTTGGCACGATACTAGCGCGCCCAACCTACCGGGTAGCCTTTAGGAATTTTCATGCATTTGACTCGTGGTTGATCATCTTAAGTCACAATGTACATCTTTGAAACATTGGCGACTTTCGGTTGTCAGGGTAATTTCAAGGTTTCAAATACGAACACAGGGTACTCAATCGATAGAAAAGTCAGTTCAGTGCCGATCGACACGAATTGTGCGATCTGGTGGAATCACCCATACCTGATCACATGCCTCTGTCGAGTCGACCTATCTTCGATCTCTAATTGATTTTAATTGTGCCGTAATGACCCTTGCAGACTAGCTCGGTTGAAAGGTCGTTTCCTAGTCAAATTCTCGAGTCGATGCATTAGAAACTCTTAACAACTTCACCCGATAGACTAGTTTCCACATGAGTGGCCAACTCAAGGAAAAAAACTATATGCGTGCCAACGAAATGCCCGTCTCAATTGATTGAAAATAGAATCGGAAAATCGGGATGTCACAATCAAAGTACTTACATATAATCTACTTTTACCAAGCTGCTAAAGTTGTCGAGGATTTCACCACTCAGTTTGTTAAAGCTGAGGTCCCTGCAAAACAATTGAATGGAAATGAGACAAATATAATGAGAAGATAGTTTTAACGGACTCCAACTGGATGCTCTTTGAGTATACTTTGGAGGATCGTACAAACACAGGCGACATCAATGAACCTACAGGTTCAGTTCGGATGTTTAGACATACAGATCAACTGCCTGATGCCTATGCTTTCTACTAGACATTTGTTTCCGGAGGCATGCATTGCATAAAATCCATGTTCATCAAGTTGGTCACACACTATAATTAAACAAAAAATCTGCTGTAAATCAAATTTACGACCTGGAAATTTAAATTTAAATAAATTGAAATGCTACTTGGGCACTTAATTGAATGCAATCCCTTGGAATGCAACATATTATAGTTCAAATTGAATTCCATTTATCTAATAGGACAAAAACTAAAGCACATCATAATATATTGAACAGATCTCCTCCATAACATTTTATTCGTGAATAAAGGATGATGACTAAATACTAGGCTGCTTAGAAAGTAGAATATCAGCTTGAATGAACAAAAAAAAAGTGAGGATTTCAAAAAACAGGAAAGCATGATTCTGCAGTCCAATATAATTATCGTTGGAGAAATTGCGACCTAGTCTAACCTGAAGAAAAGGAAATGGAGTATCTGACAAGCCACGGCAGAACCACATAAATTCGGTTATTCAAAATGTCAGAAAAACAAAGAACAAGCGTTGATGGCTGATAATAACAGAATGGTAAAAAATTGCAGTTTAATGTAGCATTTACAAAATCTTACAGAGATGACCAGATTAAGAAGAATTGACTTGTATGGAGGGGCACTTGTAGCCATGCCCTCTTTGGAACTAAGAATATTATGGCTGACAAATATACCACAGTCAGGCACAAAACTACAATTTGATATTGTGGGGTTGAGATTCCAGAAATAAACCACTAGAAGGAAAGTTTCCAAACAATCAACCACTAGAAGCATCCATTTTGCATTAATGCTCTTAAGAAGTTAAGATAACAAATCAAAGCAAAAGTAAATTAGATGAAATGGGCGCCACAACCAAGGTAAGAATTCTTGTGGTTTCTATTCCTGGAAAAGTGAAAACGAAGAGAGAAAAGGACCATATACTTATGCACAAAACTGAATATTCTACAGCAAAGGCTGCAGTCACCAGAAACTTAAATGCCACGTCACGATTCACAATTCAGCAATATCTATAGAAAAGATCCAAACACCATTGAAGTTAGTAAGGGACCTTCAAGCCATCTTAAATGGGTTCTTTAACTGCAATCAATAGTTAACCATAACCTAGTTTAAATCTCATTCATTAAGGGTAAAATTATTTATTCTGCTTGGAGTGGGAAAAGGGGAAAGCCGTTTTCCACTCACAATATTTTTAAGGTTATCATTTCTGCTAGATAACCAGGTAGCTCTCCTATGAGATTGCAGCTCCTCAGAATCCTATAAAGAAAAAGCACTGATATCATCACATTGCCAAGACGATGTGGCTCTCTTGCATTAAGTAAACTATTTGAGAAGGAGCAGTGCTCTCACAATGTCGTAATATTTGTACACCTAAGTCGTGGAACTTGGGACTCGGATCCATTGAGGTCACTTATTCTCCTGCATATCAAAATCAAATAGGGAACTCTGTTAGATTGAAACCATATTAAAGAAAGGAGAGATCAGATCAAAATGCCAAACTTCCATACTGACAAGTCGGACAATTTCTCCAAAAGTGCGATCCCGGAGGGAATTGGCCCTTGCAATCCACTTCCTTGAATAAACCTGATGATACAATTCATAGATTGAATTATCTTTGGGGTATATCTATATAGACTGACTTAAAAGGAGAAGAAGCATTAAGCCTTACAGCATATAGAGATTTGTTAAGTTCTGAATAAAATCAGGTATCTTTCCAGTGAACTGATTATCACTAAGTCGCCTACAGCGCGTTAAACAACAAGATTCATATGAAGAAGAAAGAATAGAAGTATCTAAATATTAGCAGAGTTTGTGGAAACTGGAAACTAACAGCTCCTGTAATGTCGTCAATTTAGCAAATGTTTTTGGTAGCTCCCCGGTGAAATTATTTGACGTGAGGTGCCTGGAACAAGAAAATACCAATGGTATCACATTGTTAAATTGAACATGAATGCTAATCTCTCAATAGATCACTCCAGTGAAAAAGAATTCCCTTCCCAGATACAAAATCATCAGCGAATAATGACTCAATTAATGATGCAGAAATTTGCATCAAGAGACTCACAGTTGATGTAGCTGGGACAAGTTCCCGAGCTCTGGAGGGACAGCTCCAGAAAGCTGGTTGATCTCGACAACTCTGAGCAGGAGAGAGTTAATATCTCCAACATCAATCAAATTTAACACAGCGAAGAGGCCAAACGCGAGCGGCCGGATGAGTGATCACTTACAATTTCCAAAGTGTGGATATATTCCCCAGCTCCTTTGGGATTGGACCAGTCAACCGGTTTCCAAGCAGAGAACTGCACCCATATCATCGCGTTCCCCCAATCAAGAGAAGACACACTCGCATCTCTATGTTTGTGTGCCGTAGTGTGTGCATGTGTGTGCGTCAGAGAGAGAGAGAGAGAGAGAGAGAGAGAGAGAGAGAGCACATACATGTTGACCAACTTCGTAGAGCCCCATTCTTTAGGAATTGTGCCGCTTAGGTAGTTGCGTGTGACATCACTGTTTACAGAGAGATGAAGACGACGATGACCACAAAGAACAAGAAGAGGATTGGTAATAACGGAGAAAGGGAGAATAGAGAGGCTTACAAGTTTTGGAGGTAAGGCAATCTGAACAGTCGAGGTGGAAGAGTACCGGGAAGAGACTGCCTCTTGAGAACTCTGTTTTCACAATGACAAAATGATTTTGGAAATAATAATTTTAATAGAATAAATGATCATATATTGTCAAGATGACATTTACCTATCATTTAATGTTTTAGTATGAAATCGAGCAGCCACTTGTGAATATCCCTAATTTAAATTGAAACTTTATTACTTTATCGAAAACTTTAAAGATCTCCTTACCGTTCAAAAAGCACTTTTAGCCAATTACCCTTAATAAAACTAACCCTATTTTGTTTAGAGGTAATTCATTGTCAAAATTGAAAGTTTGACGAGAAATTGATCATATAACTAGGACATGATAGAAAAAACAAGTGGCGATGTCTCTTCTATTCTTTCTCTTCGCATTTCATCTCATCCGTATGATTTTGAATTTCAAAAATGAGAATAACTATTCACAAGTGTGGATTACTTTCACGGGTAAGTTTCAATGGCGATCCTTGAATTCAGTGGCTTTTGCAGGCCGAATTTCATTTCGATTCCCCAATCTGATGAATTTCTACTTTCTTTGTTGTATTCAATACATTTTGACCTACATATATAGGCCGATCTTTTCAATGAAATGCTAAAATGGTGCCCAAAATATTGGCTCCGTGTTCGCCACGTCAGCTAGCTAACCTTCTCTCCAATTTATTGAGAGAGAGAGAGAGAGAGAGAGAGAGAGAGAGAGAGAGAGATACTGGTGACATGGCAAACGGTGGTGTTGTCGACGCCGCAGGTGGAAGCGCAATCGCAGGTGACGTCGTTAGTAGTTTTATCAGGCGGTAATCCGTCACTCCATTCCCCTGTTCGACTGCATGGATCCACATCGAAATCCCACTTGCTTTTCCCTAATGTCTCTGCTATTCCATTCAACGCAGCCACTGGAAGAGAAGAGAGGCCGTCAAGCCGAAGAGACAGCCCAATATTTCATGTGTAGCAAACACAAAACGATGTCAGATTCGCCTGCATGCACTTGAGGATGAATGCATGCATGAACATCTTTCTATCCGTTAAGAAAGGAAGCACAAGCAAATATAGCTCGGTGAAGGCGCCAGTCAAAAACAGGAGGAACAAGGAACGGTACGAGGAAAGCAATACAAAGATGGGCGGGTATCACCTTCGTCGTTGGAGTGCAGAGAAGGATGAGCACTGAGAAGAGAGATCAAGCCAAGAAGAGAATCGCCATCATTCCGAGAGAGAGAGAGAGAGAGAGAGAGAGAGAGATGATTGTTAAGTGAGTGGTCTAGTTTCATGCGTTTATGTAGGAAAAGAGGAAGGGTGAAAAAGACTTTTCGCTCTTGTATGTCTACAGAGGAGGAGCAAGAGTGACGTGTGAAAGCAAGAGAGACGACCCAAAGTCTTCCCCTTATAGATATTTATATGGGAAGAAATGTCATAAATGATCATCAACATTAATTAATTTGTTTAATATACTCCCTAAAATTTAGTCTAGCGTGCAATGCCATTTAGTTTAGCCCGTGAACTATATGGAAATGTTCAATATTATCATTCAATCAATTCAAGTTTAGAGATTATATTGAACAAATCATAAGTTCATTGACTATATTAAACATTATGGTAAAGTTTATGGATCATATTGAATAAATTAAAAGTTCAAGGGTTATATTACATATCATTTTGGTCCCAAGCTCAACCAAGACAGAGAGAAGATTGTTAAGTGAGTGGTCCAACTTTATGCATTTATGTAGGAAAAGAGGGAGGGCAGACAAAGACTCTTTGCTCTCATAAATTTGCATGGGAGAGCGAGAGTGATGTGTGAAAGCGAGAGAGATGACCCTAAGTCTTCCCCTTATAGATATTTATTTAGGGAGAAATGTCATAAATGATTCCTAAATCTTAGTTTAATGTGTAATGTAGTCTATTTACTTTTCATTTGTTCAATATAATCCCTAAAATTTAGTCAAGTATGTAATGTCTTTCAATTTAGCTAATGAACTCTATTGAAATGTTCAATATTGTCCTTTCATCAATTCAAGTGCAGGAACAACATTGAACATTTTGATATAGTTTAGGGAATAAATTGAATAAGTATAAAAAATTTAGAGATTACATTGAACAAAGTTTACATTCATAAACTATATTAAACATTATGGTAAAATTCAGGGACTACATCATCGATTTATAAGTATTTTTGCCCGCCATTAATTTATAATGGTTTTATAATGTTTTCTAAAGTGGTCAGAGCAGATCTCTCAATTAGACAATTAAGAAAATAGTCAAATCTCAATCACCTCTTTTTTTGATCTTCTAATTAAAGATAAAAGCCCTAATTAGTCAACTAGATTGTTAGAGATATATTTAAATTATTATGTGATTGTACATTATTATGTGGTTATGTATATTTTCTTTGATTGGTCTTAATATGTTACTATAGATAGCAATTATATTAAGCCTATTAAATAGGCTCATGTACTCTTTATTTGATGTTGTACAAAATATTACATTTTTCAGTCACTTCTCAACTTGGACTAAAAAAAATCAAACTCCTCGAAAGTAGAACCTAGTCAGTTTACTTGCCTAGCCACTTGAAACGTTATTAGTGATGTTGCTTCCTTAGAGGTGATTCGATGTTTGACATTTTAATTACTGATTTTTTGGTCGAAAACCTTTTAATTACACCTTTTTATTACCGCTGGCACGGTTATTTTTGAACTCGACAAGGACTGCCCAGTCAACCATGCAACGAGGGGATCGTCTTTGATCAGTGGTAATGTTCTATGACGAGAAACATGCATACATGCATGATGACTGGAATCTCCGGAGACAATTATTTGTTCCTGCGACACTGAGAACCCGACCTCCATGATTTGGCAATTTGCTTTTGTGTTCGTACTCTTTAAGGTAGAATTTATGCTATTGAGTTTCTTTGAATTTTCCATGTCCCTATATTTTTCTTGTGATAGGAAACTTTCCACACGGTCATTTCATCGTATTCACAAGAAATGTTGGTCTTTCACATTTGGACGATGGTTCCATTAATGTCTTCACACATTACACTATGAATGTATTAGTGCATGCATTAATGCAGTTGAGAGTTGATTTAAATGTCAATGAGAGTAAGTGCGGGTTGTGTCGAAGATGTTCATTCAATTGGCAAATGTGTCACATGCGGGAAAATTATCATATTAGGCAGGCAGAATATGATTTTTAGCATATTATTATGTGATTCCGTTTATTATTATGTGTTTATGTATATTTTCTTTGATTGGTCTTAATTTGTTACTTTAGATAGTTATTATATTAAGCCTATTGAATAGGCTCATACACTCTTTATTTGATGTTGTACAGAATATTACATTTTTCAGTCACTATAATTCTCAACTTGGATGAAAAAAATCAAACTCCTCCACAGTAGAACCTAGTCAGTTTACTTGTCTAACCACTTGAAGTGCTATTAGTAGACCACACTATGTCGTCGCTTCCTTGAAGGTGATTCGATGTTTGACCTTTTAATTACTATTTTTTTGGTCGAAAACCTTTTAATTACTGTTGGAATAGTGATTTTTGAACTCAACAAGAACTGCCCAGTCAACCAAGCAACGAGGGGACCATCATTGACCGATGGTAATGTTCTACGACGAGAAACATGCATGCATGCATTGACGACTGGAGTCTCCGGAGAAAATTATTCGTTCCTAGCAATACTGAGAGCCTGACCTCCATGATTTGGCAATTTACTTTTGCGTTCATACTCTATAAGGTGGAATTTATGTTATTGAGCTTCTTTGAATTTTCCATGTCCCTCTTTTTTTGTTGTGAGAGGAAACTTTCCACGCGGACGTTTCATTGTGTTCACAAGAAATGTCGGTCTTTCACATTTGCATGATGGTTTCATTAATGTCTTCACACATTACACTATGAACGTATCAATACAATGTAGCTAAGAGTTGATTTAGACGCCAATGAGAGTAAGTGCTGGTTGGGTCAAAGATCTTCATCAACTGGCGAATGTGTCAAATGCGGGAAAATTATCATATTAGGTAGACAGAGTATGATTTTCAGCATATAAATGATATGAGTCAAAGCATCTAATGTGACTCATCTTAAATTTTGAGATGGCCGACATATATTTAAATTCTCTATTCCTTTATTATACTCCAGCTCGATTTACATGTTCCTAGTCTTGATCTTTTCTAATTTATTTTCATCTTAAATGCACCTGTCATCATTTAATGACACACATTAAATGACAATGCGACTAGATGAGGTCCGCCACTTTTTCGAGGGAAAATTACAAAAACAATATTAAACTTTTTTTTTGGTCTCCTAAACATTTCGCATTTGTTCTAATTTAATTAATCTAGCTGGTTTTGGTTGGTTAGCATCGGCCGTTTGGCTAATTTTGACGTGAACAATTTTTAAATGATATATTATTTTTTTTCAAAATTATTTATTTATTTATTTTATTTTCTTTCTCTTTTTTTCCCCTTCTTCCTTCTTCCTTCTTCCTCTGGCCGGTCGCTGCTGGCCAAGTGCGAAGCTCGCTCCCACTGGCCACCGGCGAAGGAATCGAGGCCACAGTTGGGTCGGTGTCACGCACAGGTATAAGTGGAAGTTAACGACGGTAGTGCCTCTGGGTTCAGTTTTCAGCGATGTTGACTGCATTGTTCTTGTCGTAATTTGCTCTGCGGTCTTAAGCGTGTGATGCTCAACTGTTGCCACCAGATGAAAGTAAGCGAGAATAACTCAGCCCTTTCCTTTAATGGCTGTCTAAGTTTTTCTTTTTGACCCTCTGTGTTTGGGATAATTGCTCTGTGTGTTCTGATTGTGAATCTCTTTCTTGCTCCTCTGTCGAGGGATGACAAGTTAGTCATTATCCATTCCCGCCCCCGCCTCTCAAATCTCAGGGTGGGCAAATGAGCCCCTTGAGGCTTTAACTTGTTTTTTTTTTTTTTTACATTAACCTATGACCGCTTTTGGCATTGACTTAAAAATACAGAACCATTGATGGAGTGAAGCACTGTGCTTATGAGGTAGTAATCCATCTGAACAAAATATTGACTAGAAATGCAAGTTTCCGCAGAAAATTTTCATGTGGATATAGTATTGTCTTTTATCATTTCTCAAAGATGGGGTAGATGAAGTCAGCCGATCATCATCCACACTAAAAGAGATAAAAACTCAAATTTTCTAAGAATAGTTCTTGAGTAGCAACATATAACGGGTCGGGTTTGTGAATAAAACAAATCCAAAAGCAAGAATGTCCCACTTAGCACATATTGCCATTCAAACAATGAAAAGCTTCCATAATAAATTCCCTCCGTTGCGTTGGCAAGCATACACATCGTTATATTTTAAAGAGGAAATGTTGCAACATGCTCTTTGTTTCAATAACAATATTCAAAAAAAAAAAAAAAAACCATGTATACAACCATCAAACAACAAACCATCGTCATTTGGCTTTCCAAGTACTTAGCTCGCAATACACAATCACGGCACTGCATAAAAGTCCCCAATTTCTTTGTAGTATCAATACCTTCTGTTGGGATTGTCGGATTCCCAAAAACCGGATTCGACACTAAATCGAATCCCTAAAACGAATGCGGAAGACAAGCCCGGGAAAAACATGAATCACCGATCCTAAAGCACACCACGGAATCGAGCGTACCTTGTTAGCCACAGATTAAACACCAACGCCGATAAGAGGAAGAGAAAAAACCGATCCCGTTCGATCCGATGACGTTGATTGGCCTTGAAGGGAAGAGAGCGTCGCCTTTTGCTCTTGTTTTTCTTTTTGGAGGGAGAGAGGGGGGAGGAACGTACGTAATGTGAAAAGTTGCGTTCTCCCTCTCTTTCCTCCATTATATACGTCCATCCAAAAAACAAAGAAACGTACCTCTTCATCCATGGGCCCTAATCTTGTGGGCCGGGCTTTTGGGCCCAACATGGGCGGACGGGCCAACTTAGGCTCATCACAATAATTAATAAAACCATCATCTCTCACTCGCACATGGTGAGCCGAACAGGATCCTCTTTACCTCTCTTCAACATTCATACCGGTGAATAATCTGTGCGACCAGCATACTTTGAGAGCTCGTTGCCATACATCTATTAGGAATATATAGCAGCTCATAATGGGCATCACACTCTGAGTAGATTTAGTATGCAGTACCCTAGATCGATCGATTACATTTATATCTATCTTGATCTCTTTTAAACAATGATATATATATATTGTATTCACAATTATGATTATCCCAAAGACAGTCATAATTGGTTAATCAGTGAATACAAAACTACAATGTGATTTTCCAAATTCGATCTTCCTCTTTCCTTCAAACTCTCAATTTCAGTTTAGCTTGCTTTTCTAGAAATGTCCCATTAGATCGAATCAACTCATGACCATTGGCAATATCCTAAGATAGCAAACACTAAATAGAAATCTTGAGAATAAGTAAGAGTCATGAGGGGACTAAAATTGAGGAACTCTTTTCCTCAAGAGTCTCACACGACATAAAAGTTGAGATCAAACTTTTGTCACTCTTATTGGTCGTCTCATGCATACGTAGTATGAAATACGTATTACGGTATTAACTCCTTTCCCATGGAGCGTATGTCTACACCTTTCAATACCATACAGATGATAGTTCAAACATACTTAATGTCTAACTTGAGTTCATGTATCTACTCATTCATAAAATTCATCAGAACTCACATCTGACATCATAGACAGATAAAGTAAAATATGTGGGTTATTTTACTTTCGGACATAGTAAGTATTATGTCCTCATCTTAACATCCAGTTAAGGCGACATACGTATTTTAAGCTTGAGCTCGATTATCACCTAGATAATAAGCTTAAAAAACAGTCTCATCTCTATTTATCACACAGTAAATAGAGGCGATTACCCGTGCGAGTGGGTTAATCTTATATCTGTCCGACATACTTTCTCAACTTAAAGTAATGCACTGAGCATTAAGATGCATAAAGATCAAACAAAGATTCATAGGCATTAATGATGAAAAACACAAATTCATCAAATGTGAACACTCTAGGGAAATTACAATCCAGTACATCAGACTCTACGCAATCCTAGAGATTTTACATGACCACAAAACACATCTCTAGGTATTGACTTTGTCATAGGATCTGCTACCATTCTATGCGTAGATATGTACTGTAAGTTCACATCATTTCGTGCAACTATATCTTTGACAAAGTTATACTTGGTATCTATATGTTTGGTCTTGCCATGATATTTTGGATATTTGGTGTACGCTTTTGCTGCTTGGCTATCACAATTAATCAACAATGAATCTGCAGCTTTCTCAATAACACCTAAATGATCCAAAAAATCTCTTAAGCCAAATACTTTCTTATATTGTTGCTGATAATGCCACGAACTCAACTTCCATCGTGGACAAGGCTATACACGTTTGTTTCTTGCTGCTCCAACATATGGCGCCATTATTTAGTAAGAAAAAAAATCCAGAGATAGATTTCTTTTTATCTAAATCTCCTATCCAATCAACATCAGAATAGCCTTGGAGTCACAGATCCTTTCCTTGATAACTCAACGTATAATCAGCAGTTCCCTTTAGATACCTTAGTATTCTTTTAACGGCTTTCCAATGTGTTTGACCTGGATTAGATTGGTATCTACTCACCATTCCAACTGCAAAACATATGTCAGGTCTTGTACACATCATAGCGTACATAAAGCTTCCAACAGCACTAGCATAAGGAACATGTTTCATTTGTTCCTTCTCTTGTGGAGTCCTTGGACACAATCTGTGGCTCAATTATTCATCTTTTGCAATAGGAGTGTCTCTGGGTTTACAATCTTGCATATGAAATCGTTCAAGAACCTTATTTATATATGTTTCTTGCGAAAGAGATAACGATCTCTTCAAACGATCTCTTGAAATCTTAACTCCAAGAATGTATGCAGCCTCACCCATATCCTTCATCTCAAAGTTGAAAGACAACCAACTCTTGACAGTATTAACAAACTCCATATTGCTTCCGGCAATTAGTATATCATCAACATATAATGAGATGATCACAAATTGATCTTTGGATCTTTTGATATATACACAATGATCCTTATCTATCATTGTAAAACATATGCCATTATGGCATTATGAAAACGTATATACCATTGTCTTGACGACTGCTTAAGGCCATATATCGACCTCAAAAGTCGACATACCTTTTCTTCTTGGCCTTTCACTATGAAACCAGCAGGTTGTTCCATATATATTTCTTCCTCTAATTCTCCATTGAGGAAAGCAGTCTTTACATCCATTTGATGTAATTCAAGATCCATACTAGCCACTATTGCCAGAATAATGCGAATCGAGGTAAATCTCACTACAGGAGAAAATGTTTCCTCATAATCAATTCCTTCCTGTTGATTATACCCCTTCGCTACAAGGCGAGCCTTATGCCTTTATATCAAGCCATCATCTTTACGCTTTATTTTGAGAACCACTTGTTCCCAATAGCTTTGCGTCCTTTTAGAAGATCAACCAGTTCCTAAACTTGGTTTGACTTCATTGACTCCATCTCCTCTTTAATTGCATAGATCCATTTTTCCTTACTAGGACAATTTAGAGCCTCATTAATATTTCTTGGCTCATCCTCATCTTGTGGAGCAATCATAAAAGTGGCGACTTGTTCGCCGTATGGGAGATTGTACACTTTGCACATCATTCCCCATTATGCTCCCACTAGGATTAGATAATGATGATGTCTGGTTGTAATTGAGAATGAGTTGAATTGAATTCATCATTTCTCATATTACTCTCACTTGGACGAACTACACTAATATAATTATCTTGATCCAAGGTTTCAAATAGGTAGTAATCTTCCCCTATTTCGCCCTTCTTAGGAAATTCATCCTCTAAGAATGTGACATCCTGTGATTCAAATTCAGTTATACTCCCACTTTCCTGCTCACCTATGAACACATGCCCTTTCAAGTGTTCGGAGTATCTTATGAAAATACTCTTCTTTCCTCTGGGACCATATTTCCTAAATTTGTGAGAGGACTCATGAGTATAGGCAGCACAACCCCATGGCTTAAGAAAACTTAAGTCCGGTTTTATACCTGTCCATAACTCATATGGAGTGGAAGTAACTGATTTGGAATGCACCCTGTTAAGTATATAGGTAGCAGTTAACAACGCATCACTCCGAAAAGTGATAGGTAAGTTAGCATGCGCCATCTTGGACCTAACCATTTCTAGTAGGGTCTCGTTTTTCTCTCGCAACACCATTTTATTGAGGAGTATATGGAATAGACAACTGTCTTTCTATTCCTTTTTCATCACATAATTTTCTGAATTCATCAGATAAATATTCTCGACCTCGATCGGATTTTAATACTTTCATTTTCTTGTCTAATTGATTTTCTACCAAGTTCATAAACCTTTTGAAACAACTTAATGCTTCAGATTTATGAGAAATCAAATAGACATATCCGAATCGAGTATAATCATCTATAAAAGTGATGAAATAAACAGCCCAATGCCTTCCTCTCACATTCATTGGACCACAGACGTCAAAATGGATTAAATGCAGAGAAAATTCAGCTCTTTTACCTTTTCCAAATGGTTTCCTTGTCGTTTTCCCTACTAGGCAATGCTCACATCTGGGCAAATCGCCTTTTTCAATGTTGCCCAACAAGCCCTCTTTGGCTAGTCTATTCATACGTTGTTGGCCAATATGACCAAGTCTAACATGCTACACATTCACATCATTATCATATGAATTAAGAGATGTGAGAAGGGAATAACAAACATTTGCATTAACATAGTCAATATCTAATATAATGAAACCATCCAGAAAATAACCACAAGCATAGTAATTTTTATCCAAATACAGATCTACGCCTCTATTATGGAAGTTCATACTAAAACCAAGCTTAACCAACACCAAGACAGACACTAAATTTCGACGAATCTCTGGGGAATATAGAACATCATGTAGGAACAAGGTGCGTCCACCACACATGTTTGATTGGCAGGTGCCAATCCCTTTAACTTCAACTCTAGAGTTATTTCCTACATAGATCCACTTAATTCCAGTTGGTATCGTCGAAATTCCACGAAGGATTCTCTATCCTTCGCTACATGGTCTGTCGCTCTTGAATCTACAGTCCACAAATGATTGGATTCAGCTAATAATGCAAAACTTGACACATAAACAAAGTTCTCAAATGTACAAGAGGTGTTTACCTTTTTGGCTCACAATGATTGGTGAGCATAGTGACATTTCTTGTCACAATTGTAACACCTCACCCTTGACATTTTCTTCACTTGAGGACGTTTTCCTCTCTATGTTGGTTAACTCTTGATTTCAATAATGACTTGATCCTTTGCATTCCCACATATTGAACAAATCAATACGCTTGCGCTTAGAGCTTAAAGCCCTTTCTGAGCTAGAACCAACATTGCAAATATCTATCTTCGGCTCAAATGCCGTTAGGCGGTCCTCTACTAGCTCAAGGTGGCGCACGACATCCTCAAGATCTTTCATAACATGGTCAAGAGCTTCTAGTGCTTCTTGCTTTTCCAGCACATATTGAATCTTCATATTCAATATTTTACAATTGTTGCCGTTCATATCAGCAATTACGTTCTTAGTTGCTGAAACCATCGATCCGAACACATCGCACATATATGCACGAATAATTAATGCCTATCATTTATGCATCCACTTTGCACAGCACCCATCATATCAATGAACAATTTCAAGTAAGGTTTCAGAATCAAAAGGTCACTATGTTTCCAATCATCCTCCAAAATCATAACTTAAAATTATTATTAATATAATTGTCTTATGCAAAAATGAATTCTATGAAGCTACAAAAACTTCTATGAACTACCCACAGCAACCAATAATAACAGAAAACAAATAATATTTGACATCCAATAGAATAATAATGCTTTCACATAAATCAACTAACATATCGGTTGCTACATCAACAACAATCAGGTAGTAAACATTACATAAGATGTCCACAAAGCACACTTAACAAAGATCAGTTAATACATCTAACACCAAGTCAATACACGAACTGGGAAATATCCTATTTTGTTCAATTTCTTGATTTTTTCCCTTGTAACAATCCAGTAATATTCATTTATAAAATCCATCACAATTTTCCTATATGAAGCAGCTTTGTTGACATCCCATATGCGATTCAACACTCCTTGCCATTCTGGTGGAAGAGTGTTCATGAAAAATCGCACCATCTCATATTGTGGCATAGGACGACCATTCCATATGACATTTTGAATTTTCCCGTTGACTTCAAGGACGTGATCAATTAAGTCACCACTTTCTCATCGATGATCAGTCAGCTCAGCTATCAACTTAGAAAGCCTTTCCTTTTGTTCATCGATAATTGCGCGAATAGGTATGCGCAACCTCGTGGGAGGCATTGTTCCTGCAACAAATGCAGAACAAATAAGGGATCACATATAATCCACATAGACTTAATTGAAAAAGAAACACATTCTTTTCCTCTTTTTTATTTTTATTTTTTATTGGTCAATGATCAATGATCGTCGGTCAACGGTCAACGGTCAACGGGTCATCAGACCGGTTGGACCGGACGAGGGCGGACGGATGTTGGACCGGTTGGGCCTGGTCGGACGAATTGACCCGACACATGCCTCGCACGCGCGAGCGACCGGTCGGATCTCGGGTCGGGTCGCATCTCGGGTCGAGTCGGTTCGCCGGTCGGGTTGGGTCGCCGGCCGATGACCGGCCGGCCAACTGTCGCCGGCGATGACGTCATCCCAGCGGTTACTGACCGTTGGGTGACATCATGGTGCATCATGGTGACGTCATCACGCGTCGATTCGCCAACCGGGCGCGTGCCGGTTCGCTGGCCAGCGGCGTCGCGCACGTGCCGATTCGCCGACCGGCGCGTGTGGCACACGCGCTAGCTGAGCCAGCGCTTTAGGCGCGTGGCGCCCACGCGCAGCGGCTTCTGGTCGCGCGTGTGGGCGCGTCCGGCGTCTCCCGGCGACGTTCGACCCATCGACGGACTCGTCTCGACGAGCTCTTTCACCCTATGCCATCAGAAATCGATTTCGACTTACAGAAACTCGAAAAAATGGATGAACAGTGCTCGGATGTCGGGATTTTTCGCTCCGATCCGTGTCGGCCGATTATTTTCACGAAAAATCAATCAAAAATCATTCATAAACATGAAAGGGGTCGGGAAAACATGAACTAGGGCTCTGATACGAATGTTGGGATTGTCGGATTCCCAAAAACCGGATTCGACACTAAATCGAACCCCTAAAACGAATGCGGAAGACAAGTCCGGGAAAAACATGTATCACCGATCCTAAAGCACACCACGGAATCGAGCGTACCTTGTTAGCCACAGATTAAATACCAACGCCGATAAGAGGAAGAGAAAAAACCGATCCCATTCGATCTAATGACGTTGATTGGCCTTGAAGGGAAGAGAGCGTCGCATTTTGCTTTTGTTTTTCTTTTGGAGGGAGAGGGGGAGGAACGTACGTAATGTGAAAAGTTGCGTTCTCCCTCTCTTTCCTCCCTTATATACGTCTCTCCAAAAAACAAAGAAACGTACCCCTTCATCCATGGGCCCTAATCTTGTGGGCCGGGCTTTTGGGCCCAACATGGGCGGACGGGCCAACTTAGGCCCATCACAATAATTAATAAAACCATCACCTTCAGTTTCAAATGTAATCCACTGAATGGATTACCAAATAAAGCCCAGTTCTTTCCAGGACTAATTAACTCAGAACGCTGCAAACCATTTCTTATTCTATGTTTCGGGCGTGTCCGTATCCAGAGGTATCGGATAGAAATCAACGGCAGATGGTAAAGAAGTGATTCCAGTGCCCGATCCTTCAGTGAACATACTGTTGATGATACTTTCACCAACTGCCTGATCTTTGTCACCTTCGAAATGCTTCCTCATGTCCTCAATTTTCTTCTCAGCCTTGATGGCGCCGTCAGAGTCCAGCACTGGAACAGCAACCTTGCCTTCAAGCATGCTAACCACAGACGACATTACCGGCCCGAGTGTTGGAGGCATCGGTACACAGCAGAGCTACCTTTATCATCACCAATGCCTTCTCTTTGTCAAAATGAGAACCGAGCCTCACATCAACTAGATCTATCAAATTTCCTGTCTTCTTCAACTCATGTGCCTAGAAACAGAAATGGAAAGTGAGATTTCTTCCTCAAATTTCAGGGATCATTAGCAGAATACAGGAAGAAGAAAATATATCCTGTCCCTCGATAATTCCATCACAAATGCAGTCGATGAACACCTCATAGGTTTTCATCTTCATTATAGGGTATAAACAGAAGAAAAGAACCGAATGAGTCAATACAGATGAAACATGATCTTTTCACATATTTAGACAAAAAGTTATTAACCTTCAGCATTAGTTGATCTCTTAATAACGGTTATCCGGTTGCGAAAAAAATTACCAGACTGCTTTATAATCACCAGCACTTACTGAGTATTACCAGCACGAATAATTTGTCAGTTTGTCATTACATGAAATGGTAGAATCATCCATCAATTGTTTACACCGATCATTGCATTTTACTCACAATTCCAGTTTAACAAGAATTACTTGACTATGAAAATTAGGTGAAAGTTAGACTTAACGGGTACTAGCGATGCTTATTTTCGCTAATGATTGGCTTGCTCAAAGCAAAATAAAATCTAAGGACTTAATTATATGAATGTGGAAAAAGTTAAATCTAAATCGTAAGTAAATGAATATTTAGGTCAAGATGCAGTCCTTAAAACTTTTTGATTGAACAGTAATTGTCAAAACTCAAAAGTACTCAAAGGACTTGTTTGGCCCTAATGAAACTACAGGGAGAATGAATGTCACGCTTAAAACTATAAACACCAAAATTGAACTACCCCAAAGCTTAATGACCCAGTTTCAAGGAATAGAATTGTCTTCAATCCAAAATCTACATGATTCCTCTGGTCAGGAGGCAGCCCATCGTTTTGAGTTTGAATGTGTCACTGGGTAGGTTCCAGTTTCGATTTCTTAGAACCAGACTAATCCGTGGCCACCCCCAATCCCAAGTCGCACGTCTTGAGCATGAACACCATAGACTGGTTATTGCAAGGATTAATTTCTCCTTTTAAATTCAGTGTAGACCATCATAATAAGAAGAGTTGGATTATTCTGAAATGACAAATGCACTTAATGGCACGTGCAATTCGTTATAAATAACTGCGACGCTCCTCTGTAACCACTAGAAGTGCATAAGAGAAGTTATATACTATGCTCACGGTTCCATCTTTCCACCTGCACAAACAGAGATTTAAAAACGGATATGATCCTAATTGAAAAATTTTAAGTGCTAGAGTCAAATACCCAATCAAGTAGATGAAAGCATTCGTCCTTTTTTTGGTAACTAATGTTGCACTGGCCACTAATGACTTCTAAGGCAACAACACCAAAGCTATAGATGTCGGCTTTGTCAGTGAGGTAACCACGCATTGCGTACTCTGGTGCCATATATCCATTGCACAATAAGAAAAGAGCTTTCATGTGCAACAAGGCAAATGTCTTAGATAGCACATACTTAATTTTCCTAAAATTCAAAAGAAAGAGATATTCCTAAATGTGATGTTATGGTCTCATGAGTAGAGGAAACAAACAAGTGCATCCAAGTGAATCTTAAAAAATTTCTATTAAAATTTACGGAAAATATTTTGAAAAGAAAAAGACCATTGTTGTTCCATATAATTGTCAAAGTACATATATGAGTTTACAACTCGGAAAGAGGCACTCCGACCCAGAAAAGAGCTGGAAACAGGCTGAGCCAATGTCTGTAAATACGTGAGCAGCAGCCGCAGGAGGGTTTCTAAAGCGAAAGCCTTGAGGCAGAAAAGCTTCTTGTTGTCATTGTTGTTGCTGTTCCAATAGACAGCCTTTCACTTCCTCGCTAGCTTTCTAACCCTTGCGATACACGTGCTTGCTTTGTATATTTTGGTATTATTTTTTTAAATTCACTTGTAAGTGCATCATCTATGTTGATGTCATGTGACACATTTATTAAAATTGTGTTTTTCATACAAAGGAGTATATATAGATAGTTTATATTGAAATTTTTAACATTAAGTAGTTGTTGTTCATTAAATTGTTTTGCATTGAATTGATTGCCATTGGGAAAACATAATAAAAAAATTAAATTACGTATCAATATAGTTCGTTAAAATGTATTGCATTATAATTGCATCATAATAATTTCATAAGCTTTTTGTTTGAGGGGACACATTAGGTAGGGCACACTAAATTACCTTATGAAATGTTTATCTTGAATTGTTCCTAATGTAGTAAAAGGATCGTGTAGGATATTATCAATCTTTTGAGTCAAATCTAGCGTAGGAGGATATGAATTTTCCAGAATTATATTAGATTATATAATTTAATTGAGAAAACTGAACTTCATTCATGTTGCAGTTCTTGTTTTTACTGAATTCAGGTTAGAGTTAGTAGAATGAACTTACAGTTCTATTTTTCCTAATTAATCACATTTTTTTCATAAACAAGTTGAATTTTCTCACATATTAATGGAGATGTCTGAACCATGTGAATATGCTTATTATATTTTTCCATGTGTATACATCAGAAACATGGGCGAACTCTAATGCCCATAATACTAAGTTATTTTAAATAACAATTACATAGTCGATATCAGAGTATCATTACTTAATGGTAGAGTATGTGACATAATTAACATTTTTTTCCCTAATTAACGTGAAGAGTGGTGGGAGAAGCATAAAGCTTTGTGGTTAAGCCACATTTGTTAAGCATCATGCTTTGGGATGATGTGAATCCACCACAAACCTCCATTCAACTCAATTTTTTTAAATCAGACTAAACGTCTCTATTCCATGTTTTTGTGTTGCCACCGGCTCCTAATCAGGTGAACAGGAAAATAAAGCAAGAAACTTACTAAGTTCCAGCAATCCTGGTGCTAATATGTGTGTTGTCCTCCTCATCAAGCTTTGCTAAACCAAAATCTGATATTTTAGGGTTGAGATCCTTATCCAGTAAAACATTAGTAGCTTTGATGTCTCTATGTACAATCTTCAGCTGTCACGCCCCGATCCTTAGGCACGCACACATCCTTCTCAATTGGTCGATTTTATAATGTGATATCCCAGGACAATGTATCGCCGACCCTTTCATTTTTTTAAGCACATGCGGAAGCAGTTAAAATCCCCAGACAATAAAACAATGGGATAGAAAAGTAAAGCCATATTTTTCATATTGAAATTTATAACCAAACTTTTATACAAAACACAAACCGCTTCATAACTATTCACTTCAAAAGGAATTCTCAATGAAGATAGACTCTCAGTCCATCCAGGCCGCACTCAAGACCCCTCTTGGGATTATCTTCTTCTTCCAAAATCCTTCTCCTCAGGTTTTACCTCCGAGTCCTCCTTCCCAGACTTCTCCTCCTCAACTTCTCATCGGCGTCCTGAAATGTTTTCCCCAAGCTGGGATGAGACTACGTCTCAGCGAGTTCTACCCCACTAAGCCTGATTAGTAAACCATTATACTATAGGCTGCCTAAACACGCACAGGGCAGAAGACGTACCTTGGCCTCAGATCTCACCTGCATATTAGCACAATTTAATAGGCACCCAAGCAATCACATCACAGATTGATATCTCGATCAATCGACCCAGTCGATCACACGCCAACAAGACCACTCACGGTCATTTCCATTAAATCAATCATTTCACAACATCAGACCAAGACAACGATCAATCGACCTAGTCGATTACATGTCAACAAGACCACTTCCGGTCATTTCAACTATTCCAATTCAATTTACAACATCAATTCAAGGCAATGATCAATCGACCTAGTCGATTACGTCTCAATCAACCATTCACCGATCATTCCATTCAATCAATCAATCCACAATATCAAGTCAAGACAATGATCAATCAACCTAGTCGATTACATATCAACAAGACCACTTCCGGTCATTTCAACTATTCCAATTCAATTCCCAATTATGAATCACGGCCCCACCGAGCAATTTTCTTAGATTTAGTGGCATCACGGCCCCACTTGGCAATATTATATGTAGTGGCATCACGGCCTCACTCGGCAATCTTATATGTAGTGGCATCACGGCCCCACTCGGCAATGTTATATTTAGTGGCATTATCAATCGATGCCCGGTTATTATTCAATTAATAACCAAAGATTATTCAATTTAGGAATAAATTCTAAAATCACTAATAATTCAATTTAGCACAAAATCAAGCTCAATTAAATAAACAGACCTTACCACGACAATCAGCACGAAATTTCGGTCGCTGGCTATCTTAGTCTTAATTTCGAAAATAAATAATTAATTAATTAATTTCGAAAATTAAATAATTAATAATTAAAAACTCAATTTAGCTCAAAATAAAGCCCGATTAAATAAACGGACTTCACAACGGTCATCAGCATAAAATTCCGATCATTGGCCATCCAGTTGAATTTTCGGAAAATAAATAAATAAATAATTTAATTCCGAAAAATAATATTTAAATGCCAAAAATCCCACTTAGGCCCGAATCGCCAAATTGAAGCCCACTAAGGGTCGGGAAAAATCCCGAGGCTCTTCCAATAATTAGTAGACCACGTCTACTTACTAATTGCGCAATCAATTTATTTAAATCGCATCACAATTGACTAATAACTGTTAATTTATTCAAATCTAACAACCTAAACATAATTAATTAAAACTAAACCAACCTTAAGCATAATTAGCCAACTAATCAGGGATTAGTGAGATTACTCACCAAATCGCGTGCAAATCGGATCAATCCGATGGGGGCGACGCGAGGAACAACAAACTCCAAAGCGGGCCTCGGGTTCGGGGCCGGAAACGGCCCAAAAGCGGGCCCGAACCAGCTGGAAACCCATTTCGTGGGTTGCTGGTCGGGGCTGGCCGGGGTTGCTCCGGCGGCCAAAACGGCGAGGGGAGGCCGGTGGAGGACGAGGGGGATGCCGGGGAAGTCCGGCGGGGTTGAACGGCGGCCGGAGGTGGCCGGATAGGGCTGGACGGAGGCTGGGCAATGGCTGGGTCGCGCGGGGGAATGCCTGGAGCGAGGGACGGGGCTGGCGGCGCACGGCGGCGAGCGGCGCGCACACGCGCGCGGGCGCGGCGCGCGGTTCGGTGGCGGGACGAGCGGTGACGGCGAGCTGCAGCCTTCCGGTCTTCCTCCGGCTTACGGTTCGCTCGAACGAAAGTGGGGAAGAGAGAGTGCGAAAGAGAGAGAAGAGGGAGAAGAGAGAGATAGGTATTGACCGGTCAAAGAGGAGAGAGAGAAAAGGTAGGCGGTGGGGGATTCGCACGAGGGGGAAAGGGAGAGGGGAGAGAAGAGAGAGAAAAAGAAAGAAAGAAAAAGAAAGAAAAGAAGAGAGAGGGAGAGAGAAATAAAATATTACCTTTCCACTTATTTTATTTCATTTCTCTTTCCCTTTCTATTTTCTTTTGGTCTTCAATTTTCTTCCGATAATTTCTTTCTTGAAATTTCGGACTCATCAATAAATTGACGAGCGATGAGACAAGATCCTAAAAATAAGAATTACGACGCGCTTAAAATTCGATTCCCAAAATTGAGTTCAATTTCGTGGTTAAAAATCGATCAAACGTGATTTTAGTTCAATCCAACAAATTGAGTAGCTTTTAGGGATTTTACTGTAGATACGTCCCTTAACGGCTTCACCCAATTGGTTAGTTAACTCGTGAGTGACCCTAAGCACGTTGACGAAATGCCCATTTCACTTTATCAAAACGGGGTCGAATTTCAGGATATCACATCAACCTTGATTCTTCATGAAGATATGCCAAACCCTTGGCAATACCCACACACATCTTGTGTCTTGTCGACCGATCCAACTTTAGCTGAAATTCTTTAGAACCTTCAATTGCATCAGAAGACATCAAAATTGCTTTACCACCATGTCATTAACTCAAGTTAGTGAAACACAATGTCATATATATTTACCAAATAAAGCACGAGCAAGACTGTTATTCTTCATGTACTCGTAAACCAGCAAAAGTTGATTTCCTTCAACGCAACATCCATAGAGTTTCACAAGATGAGGATGTTGAAGAGCAGAAATCATCCCAATCTTAGTGACAAACTCACGATTTCCTTGCTTGGATTTGGATGAAAGCTGCTTCACTGCAATAGTGGTGCCATTTGAGAGATGACCCTGCAATTGAATTTTGGCATTGATCTATGCTGTGAAAATGTAGTTACAATGAATGCTGCTTTCTACAGATCATTTTTGTTGGGAATTGGGGGAAGTTTGTTCACTGATTTTCCAGCATACCTTATATACAGAACCAAAACCACCTTCTCCAATCTTATTGGCATCATCAAAATTGTTTGTGGCAGCTTTAATCTGTCGTAAGGTAAATGAACCATTTTGCAACCCTAGACCCTTCAAGTCTGCACCATGTTTTGGAACTTCTAAAAATTTGAAATAATCAACAGCTAAAGTATGAAATCCACTATCTAACAAAGACATGGCAATTCATTCTCAATGTACCAGAAAACCTTTATATGACGTTTTGGTCTGAGCAAGTTTAGTACTGAATATCTTAGCATCCATAAATTTATTTTCTATGAAAGTCTGGCATCAGTATGTCCTTTGAAAAGTAAAATGAGAATGTCTTCAGGAAAATAAACAGCATAGAAAAAACCCACTTCAGAAATGTAAGGCAAGTTTCGTATGTTTCAATGTCTCGTATATGTGAAGTTCTGGCATTTATTTTTGATGTCTTGAAACACAGACTTAGCACGCGCGTGCGTGCACAGTCGATTGTGCCCCCAAAGAGACCCAATTTATATATACACACAATTCAGAGAAATAATCTACCACACTCTCCCTATAACTATCTATCCCTTTTTTGGGTGAGTTAAATGGTCAACACTTTAGCTCTATTACGACTTAATAATAATATTTTTTCTTTTTGTGCCAAATGGAATTCCTAGCGGAATGCACAAATTTCATGCATCGACTATTTTACAAGGGAACTGGGTAATTTAGCTGGAGTATTAATGATGCATTGTGATTACCCCTCCCTCAACCATGAAAGGTAAGAAGAAGAGTCATGCATGAACAGTTTGATAGGACAACTGTGTGATTAGCTGAAACATAAATGATGCAATGTGATTACCCCTCTCTCCCAACAGAATACGGAAGGGGAATATGGGGAAAAGTGCGGGAAAAGTGCCAAAAAAGTCCTAAACCTTCTGTCATTGTGCCGATTTAGTCCTAAACCTTTTTTTGGTGCCGATTTAGTCCTAAACCTTTTTAAATTGTGCCAATTCAGTCTTTTCCGGCCAATTTGGCCGGATTTTGCCGACGGACGTCGGCCGGCCGACGTGGATAACTTTTTACTAATATTTTAATATTTTTGAATTTTTTTATTTTTATTTTTATTTTTATTTTTATTTTTATTTTTTATTCTGCTCTTCTTCCTCCAGCCGGTCGCCGGACCTCGGCGACCGGCCAGAGGCGATAGCCGGCGAGGTCGAGGTCGACCTCGCCGGGCACCTCGCCAGTGGCCGCAGGGCGGCTCGCGGGCGGGCGAGGCTCGCCCTCGCCGGATCTCGGCGAGGGTCGAGCCTCGCCCATGGCCGGCGAGGCTCGACCTCGCCATCCGGGAGGCGAGCCTCGCCCGCCCGCGAGGCCGCCCTCGAGGCCTGGGTGGCGAGGCTCGCCCTCGTCGGATCTGGCGAGGGTCGAGCCTCGCCCATGGCCGGCGAGGGCGAGCCTCGCCAGCTTGCCGGATCTGGCGAGTGAGGGGGTTCGAGCAGGGGGAGAGAGTCGGAGGGGGTAGACCGCCGGCCACCGCACCTGAGCCGCGGCCGTCGGCCTACGGCCGCGCTGGTTTCAAGCGCCGAAGCTCCGGTAGGCCTCGGTCCTTTTTTGTGCCTTGCGGTGGTCGGACCAGGCCGGAGCTCGCGGTCTTCAACGATTCGGTTCGAGATCTGAGAGCGTTCGATCTGGGCGGGACCTAAGAGAGAGAGAGAGAGTCCTCTCTCGGCCAAGCCGAGGAAACCCTGGCCACGTGAGACCACTGCCGCCCGATGCCGTCCACCGCTGCTCGCCGACCCGCCGCCATATCCGGCGAGCTGGCGCGGCTCGCCCTCGCCACCCGAGCCTCGGGCGGCCTCGCGCGGGGCGGGCGAGGCTCGCCCCGCCGGATCCGGCGAGGTCGAGCCTCGCCGGCGAGCCTCGCCCATGGCCGGCGAGGCTCGACCTCGCCAGATCCGGGGAGGGCGAGCCTCGCCCGCCCCGCGCGAGGCCGCCCCGCGGCCACCGGCGAGGTGCCCGGCGAGGTCGACCTCGACACCGGCAGTCGCCTCGGCCGGTCGCCGAGGTCCGACCGGGCTGGAGGAAGAAGAGCAGAATAAAAAATAAAAATTCAAAAAATTCAAAAAATAAAAAAATTCAAAAAAATTAAAATATTAGTAAAAAGTTGTCCACGCCAGCCGGCCGCGTCTAGTCAGCAAAATCCGGCCAAATTGGCCGGAAAGGACTGAATTGGCACAACTTAAAAAGGTTCGGGATGAATCGGCACAAAAAAAGGTTTAGACTAATCGCACATGACAAAAGGTTTAGAACTTTTGGCACTTTTCCGGAAAAGTGCCAAAAAGTCCTAAACCTTTTGTCTTTGTGCCGATTTAGTGCTAAACATTTTTTTGGTGCCGATTTAGTCGTAAACCTTTTTATTTGGTGCCGATTTAGTCCTTTCGGCAAATCTAGCCCGGAAAATGCCTACGTGGATACAAAGTCAACGTCGGCCATCCTACGTGGCCGGACCGGCGCTGACATGGATGCCTGAAATCAAAACGATGCCGTTTTATCAAAAAAAAAAAAAAAGAAGACCTAGAACCTTCAAAACAGAACGGCGCCGTTAAGAGCTCTTACGTTTTCCCTTTTCTCACTTGCCTCGAATTGTCTTCGACGATGGAGGAAGAACCCCAAATCCCATCTGCCCAAATTGATTCAATCTGAACGGAGTTTGCTCAAGCCAAGTTGCTCTTTGATCGAATTGACTCCCCAATCTAGCCCAACCCCTTCGTCTGCCCAAACCCTACGATTCGGCCTTCGAAATTGCGAAAACTTGACTGACCCAATTCGAGTCGCCACCCGATTGACCCGATTCAGGTTGCAACTGGATTCGACCTCACCGAACACGACAAAGTGTGTGGTCCCGAACACGACAAAGTGTGTGGTCCCAATTTGCTCGTGTTGTCGACACTCAGCGGACATAAAGGTATGTTTTTGTGGTTGTGGTCCCAACCCTCAAATTTTGTCAATACATCCCACGATGTTGTTGTGATGATATTCAGACACTCAACACTCAACATGCCTTGTAGTCGTGCCGTTGGTCTAACGTCCAGTAAATTTTTAGGTTTTCGTTGTCTTCACATGAGCTTGACAGAATATAAAGACAAAAAAAGATACGACAATATTACCATTATATTTTGAGAATCAAAACATTGAAGTAAATGGCTATTGAACTTATTTCCTTTGGAGAATATGCATTCTAATTTCACTCAGAAATTTCATCGAACAGGTGGCGTTTGAATTGATTTTAGTACAAATTGATTTTAACAAGGATTTCTATGTTCTCTTATGCGATGATTGCGTATGAATTGATTTTAGTACAAATTGGCTGTTGTGGGATTGCTTTACCTTAGCATTTCTACTTTTTATGTACGAAGGTATGCGTTTGTGATTGAATATGGCACTCAAATGAAGACTTTTTCGTACGGACTTGAACCGTGCAAGGTTGGAAGCAGTTTTTTTTTTTTTTTGGTATTATTTCTCCATATGAAAAAAAAAAACTATTTCTCGGGAGGCAACACAAAATCAATCGTCTCCTCTAAACATAAGTGAAACCTGGCTGTAGGTGTATCTTGATTGCGTTCTGGTCAAGCTGACCATAGGGGCAACCACAATAGTTTGTCAAGTGAGTTAATGGTAGGGGAGACCAAAACTTCAAAGAACAGCGTATTGATTATAAAGGCCAAGTCAAAGCACAACATGCGATAGAATTTCAATTGCAATCTGTATAAATGTGTGTTTGAATTTTTAGTATTGCTACTTATATGGCCCACCCATTTCTGGACTGTATATATTTGGAGTCAATTGCAGTCTTCTGTCATCTTCCACCTTCAATTTGTTGATTCTCATGTTGAACTGGTCTTTTGAATAGCAATAGCTTAAAAGCATAATCATGATTTTCCATTGGACCTATTATGTTGTTGCTCCATTACGATTCTCCATATGCTTATAATATATGTTTTCACTTTGTGTAGGGTCAAGATGAGCAACAAGTCTACATTGGTTTGCTTTTATCACGGTGAGAAATTTGTTCGTCGCCCAATGCTTGAATATATTGGGGGAAAGATGGATTTAGTACACTTAAATATCGACTCTATGAGCCATGAAAGGTTCATCAGAGACATTGAGAATGTGGTAAATGGTAAATTTGAAAAACTATATTTTAAGCTTCCTGAGAAATCTCTAGAAGATGGGTTGAGACATATATGTAATGATAGCACTATTGTCGATCTAGTTTTCTATCATTTGCGACATGGATTGATTGAGGTGTATGGAGAATCTTTTGACAATACGGTAGGTGAAGGTGCTGGTCATGGTGAGGGCAATGGCAAAGGTGCTGGTGAGGGCGTTTGTCAGGGTGAGGGCAATGTTGAGGGTGCTGGTGAGGGCATTTGTCAGGGCGAGGGCATTAGTGAGGGTGTTGGTTTAGGTGATGAGGCATTTGCTCAGCATGGGCGTGATTTAGATTATGATTACTTAGTAGATGAGGGTGATTATGCTTATTTAGAGGGTGATGAATCTATGGTCGAAGTCGATTCGGAAAATGAAGACATGGACTTAGTTGATGAACTATTCTTGACTAATGATTACAATAGGGATAACGAAGACCTTGTAGAATGAAGGAAAAAACTCAAGGAATTCCACAAAATGGCCACAAAGGCTTGGATTATAAGGGAACCTCTCACGGAGTTTATACCATTTCAACAGTCTATCGGAGAATCGTCTAATCCCCAACAATCTAACATGGTTATTGCTGAAGCCAATTACCAAACAGACTATTACGAAACAGATGGAGATGAAAGTTTGGAATCTAATGTGGAGCCAGAAGATGAAGTTACAAGAAGTAGAAGTAGGTATCCAAGGTACGATCCTAATTGTATAGTGCCTGTGTCTACTACATCTATGATGTTTGATGATGGTAGACAATTCAAAGATGCTGTCAAAAAGCATTCAGTGGTTGAGCGTAGAGAGATAAAATTTGTTAAGAATGAAAAGAAATTTGTTAGGGCAAAATGCGTCGATGTAAATTATCCTTGGAAGATTTCTGCATCTTTTGATGTTAAAACTGGATCATTCCACGTGAAGGCTTACCATGAAGAGCATACTTGTAGCATTAGTTTCACTAATAAGAGGGTCACAAGTTCTTGGTTGGCGGATCACTATTTTAGTACAGTTAGAGCAATGCCAACTATAAAAACCATTGCTTTTAAGGAACTTATTAAGGAGCAGTTGGGCTTAAATGTAAGTATAGATCAGTGTAAAAAAGCGAAGCTGCTTGCCTTTAAAGTTTTGATGGGAAATTATAGGAAGGAATATTCAAAGTTATGGGATTATGTGGAGAAGCTAAGAGAGACAAATCCTGGGAGTACTGTCACATTGAAGGTTGAGAAACTTGACGTGCATTCTAAAGCATTATTTGAGAGAATGTACATATGTTTTGCTGCATGTAATAAAGGATTTCTTGATGGATGTAGAAAAGTTGTGGGGTTAGATGGCTGTTTTTTAAAGGGAATTTGTAAAGGGGAGATATTGTGTGCTGTTGGAGGAGATGCAAAAGACCAAATGTTCCCAATTGCATGGGCAATTGTGAGAGTTGAAAGTGGAGACACTTGGACTTGGTTTTTGACAAGTTTGATGTATGACCTCAATATGATAGGCACATACGGACAGGGCTGGGTTATAATTATTGACAAGCAAAAGGTGAGTTCGTTATTTTTTTTTCCAGTGTTATGCCTTGTAAATGATCACTCTTGTAGTATGTTGCTGATAATGAAATCATCTTTTTTAGGGCCTTCTTCAAGCCGTGGTGAACTTGTTGCCTTTAGCTGAGCATAGAATGTGTGCTAGACACATTTATGCTAATTTGGGCCAAAAGTATAAGGGAATACAAATGCAAAGACTATTTTGGTAATGTGCTAAAAGCAATACTATGGTGGAGTTTGATGAACACACACATGCATTGAAGAAAATCAATCCTGCTGCGTATCATGACTTGATTCAAACAGAGCCAAAGCATTGGAGCAAGGCTTTCTTTATTACTGAGGTTAAATGCGACATAGTCGATAACAATTTATGTGAAGCATTCAATGAAAGAATTATTGAAGCCAGGTGTAAGTCTATTTATAGTATGTTAGAAGATATGAGAATAATGATCATGACAAGGATGCATACACAGAGGGATGCCTGTGCTCGATGGAGAAGGGATTGTGGTCCAAGAATCATTAAAAAGTTGGAAGAAAATAGAGTTGGCGCGACTTATTGCCATGTGATATGGAATGGCGATGCTGGATACGAGGTATTGGATAAGGGTGTTAAGTACGTAGTTGATGTGCCCAAGAGAGATTATACTTGCAGGAGGTGGCAACCTTACTGATATTCCTTGTCCCCATGCCATTTCAGCTCTAGATCATAAGTGACATGATGCATATGATTATGTGGATGAGTGTTACATGAAGGTAAAGTTCTTAGCTACATATCAGAATATGATGATGCCAGTTCGGGGAGAGAAATTTGAGAAAAAAACTAATAATGAGGCACCTGAACCACTTCCGACTATGGTGAAGCTCGGTAGGCCCAAACTAGAAAAGAAGAAGGGAGGAAGGTGGGTTGCACGTGGTATTAGAATGTCGAGAAGAGGAATGAAAATGACCTGTCGAAGTTGCTCGAAGATAGGACACAACAGTTTGATATGTCCAACTAAGAAAGCTAAGACTGCAACATCACAAACACAATTATCTCGGCAAAAACTTTCAGTAAGTACTTTCATATCTATTGTTTCATGTTTATTTGATGAATAAATTTTAAATGAATATTATTCTTTCCAGGTTAAGCAACGTACTAGCAAAGGTACAAGTGAAAGTGTTGGCGGGACACCAATTGCTAGTGCTGCTCTTAGGACATCATTATCTCATGGGAGTGTAAGTAATGTTTTTGTTAGTACTTTTGTTTTTACTAGAATAATTCTGTTGAGTAATGAAATTAACAATGTCAAGTGTAGAGTATAAGTGCCAGACAAGGCAATAGAGTTGATATACAAGCACAAGTTGAATCAACATCACAAGCAGCTGCAACTGAAGTTCCATTTAACGCAGTAGGCCCAACAAGAAAGAAGGAAAAAAAAGAGAGGAAGTAACTCCAATTTACAAGAAGTGACAGCATTAGGAAGTAGTGTTGTGGCTATTTTTTCATTTATCGATGATGCGTTGGTTCAATGAAATAGTGCAGTGGCTATTTTTTGTTTGTTGCTGATGTATGGGAGATTGATCCACTCCTCCAAGTGTTGTGTGGTCTTCACCACTTGACGTTTGTGGTGTGTGAAAGGCTACTATGGACTAAAATTCTCAGTTTACTTGAGTTATGAAATTCTTGAAAAGATAATTCTCTTTATAAAAAAATCCTGAAGTTGGCTTAGAATGGGGCCATTTAATGTATTTGGAAGAAAAGAAACTCTATTTTGCATGTTGATCCTTTGAACTAAATTGGTCAGATAGCTACTTATGTTGTTATGATAAGTGTGTTGGAGAATTGGTGAAACCTTCCATCGGTGCACAATCGTGTTTTTCATTGATTTCTCCTAGCTCATTAAAATTGATTGATTTCTCATGTGTCTTTACTTGTCAACTTATGAACTTGTCTCCTTTTCATTTCTTGCTTCTCCATGCCGATTTCTGCTCCATTTAGGTTGAATTCCCTGATTTGCATGTTTACTAAAAGGGTGGTTGGGCAAGAAATAGAGAAAAAAAATAAGGTGTTGGGTTTGGATGCCAAATTATATAACTCAATAAAACAAGAAGGTTTTAAACTAGGTGTGTGCAAAGTTGGATGGAATAATTTTGAGTATAGAAGCATGTACGAATTTATTTCCGAAAGCTTTAAGAAAAAAAAGTTGCCCAAGATTATTTCCAAAAAGGGTGGTTAGGCAAGAAAATAGAAAATAAAAAATAAATGGGGTGTTGGGTTTGGACGCCAAATTTTATATGCTCAATAAAACAAGGAGGTTTTAAACTAGGTGCGTGCAAAGTTTGATGGATTAATTTTGAGTATGAAAGCATGTACGAATTTATTTCCGAAAGCTTTGAAAAAAAAAAGGTGAATAGGCAAGAAAGTAGAAAATAAATGGGGTGTCGGGTTTGAACGCCAAATTTTATATGCTCAATAAAACAAGGAGGTTTTAAACTAGGTGCCTGCAAAGTTTGATGGATTAATTTTGAGTACAGGAGCATGTACGAATTTATTTTCGAAAGCTTTGAAAAAAAAGTGAATAGGCAAGAATATAGAAAATAAATGGGGTGTCGGATTTATACGCCAAATTTTATATGCACAATAAAACAATGAGATTTTAAACTAGGTGTGTGCAAATTTTGATGGATTAATTTTGAGTACGAGAGTATGTACGAATTTATTTCCGAAAGCTTTGAAAAAAAGCTGAATAGGCAAGAAAATAGAAAATAAATGGGGTGTCGGGTTTGGATGCCAAATTTTATATGCTCAATAAAACAAGGAGGTTTTAAACTAGATGTGTGCAAAGTTTGATGGATTAATTTTGAGTACGGGAGCATGTACGAATTTATTTCCGAAAGCTTTGAAAAAAAGAGAGAAGGTGAATGGGCAAGAAAATAGAAAATAAATGGGGTGTCGGGTTTGGATGCCAAATTTTATATGCTCAATAAAAAAAGGAGGTTTTAAACTAGGTGTGTGCAAAATTTGATGGATTAATTTTGAGTACGGGGAGCATGTACGAATTTACTTTTGAAAGCTTTGAAGAAAAAAAAAGTTGCCCAAGATTATTTCCTAAAAGGGTGGTTAGGCAAGAAAATAGAAAATAAAAAATAAATTGGATGTCGGGTTTGGACGCCAAATTTTATATGCTCAATAAAACAAGGAGGTTTTAAACTAGGTACATGCAAAGTTTGATGGATTAATTTTGAGTACGGGAGCATGTACGAATTTATTTCCGAAAGTTTTGAAAAAAAAAGGTGAATAGGCAAGAAAATAGAAAATAAATGGGGTGTTGGGTTTGGATGCCAAATTTTATATGCTCAATAAAAGAAGGAGGTTTTAAACTAGGTGCATGCAAAGTTTGATGGATTAATTTTGAGTACGGGAGCATGTACGAATTTATTTCCGAAAGCTTTGAAAAAAAAAAAAGGTGAATGGGCAAGAAAATAGAAAATAAATGGGGTGTCGGGTTTGGATGCCAAATTTTATATGCTCAATAAAAGAAGGAGGTTTTAAACTAGGTGCGTGCAAAATTTGATGGATTAATTTTGAGTACGGGAGCATGTACGAATTTATTTCCGAAAGCTTTGAAGAAAAAAAAAAGTTGTCCAAGATTATTTCCAAATATGGTGGTTAGGCAAGAAAATAGAAAATAAAAAATAAATGGGGTGTTGGGTTTGGACGCCAAATTTTATATGCTCAATAAAACAATAAGGTTTTAAACTAGGTGCGTGCAAAGTTTGATGGATTAATTTTGAGTACCGGAGCATGTACGAATTTATTTCCTAAAGCTTTGAAAAAAAAAAGGTGAATAGGCAAGAATATAGAAAATAAATGGGGTGTCGGGTTTAGACGGCAAATTTTATATGCTTAATAAAACAATGAGGTTTTAAACTAGGTGCGTGCAAAGTTTGATGGATTAATTTTGAGTACATGAGCACGTATGAATTTATTTCCCAAAGCTTTAAAGAAAAAAAAAAGAGTTGACCAAGTTTATTTCAAAAAGGGTTGTTGGGCAAGAAATAGAAAAAAAAATGAGGTGTCGGGTTTGGACGCCAAATTTTATTTGCTTAATAACACAATGAGGTTTTAAACTAGGTGCGTGCAAAGTTTGATAGATTAATTTTTAGTACGCTAGCACGTACGAATTTATTTCCCACAGTTTTAAAGAAAAAAAAAAGAGTTGACCAAGTTTATTTCAAAAAGAGTTGATGGGCAAGAAATAGAGAAAAAATGAGGTGTCGGGTTTGGTAGCGCTGGTAGCAAAGAGAAGGTATGTGACATCCCGATTTTCCAATTCTATTTTCAATAAATTGAGACGGGCATTTCGTTGGCACGCATATAGTTCTTTTCCTTGAGTCGGCCACTCTTGTGAAAACTAGTCTATCAGGTGAAGCCGTTAAGAAATTTTAATGCATCAGACTCGAGAATTTGACTAGGAAGCGACCTTTCGACCGAGCTAATCTGCAAGGGTCATTGCGGCACAATTAAAAATCGATTAGAGATCGGAAATAGATCGACTCGACAGTGGCATGTATTCAAGTGTGGGTGATTCCACCAGATCGCACAATTCTTGTCGATCGGCATTGGACCGACTTTTCTATCGATTGGGTACCCTGTGTTCGTATTTGAAATCTTGAGATTACCCCGACAACCGAAAGTCACCAATGTTTCAAAGATGTACATTGTGGCTTGAGATGATCAACCACAGGTCAAATGCAGGAGAATTTCTAAAGGCTACCCGGTAGGTTGGGCTGCGCTAGTATCGTGCCAAAGTGAAATTAACCGTGGAATTGAGATCGAATTCAGAAATTGGAAGTCTGGGTGTGTCACAAATCATCTTAGGAATATTAACTCATCTTCAGAAGATTTTTCATGTAATCAGAATTTTTCAGCGATTAAATCAGAAAATGGTTAATTTGACTCGAGAAATTAGTAGGCCCGCCTTTGGTCGCGCTTTTGTGACTTAAGTTTGTTCTACGGAATGGACCTAGACTTAGAATCAGGGAAGGAGAGTAAATTTTCTGCAGGTATGCATCCCACAATGGGCGAACAACTCGTTCAAGCTCTTTGGGGACAGCCTGTTAGCAGAAAATCACTCACCCTTTAGTTCAGAGCCTAGAGACACTCAGAGATGCTAGGATGGAAGCGTTTCTAATCTACCCAAGCTGCATTTCTTGGAGGATCCTACCAGGCTGGAGAAGAAGATGAGTTTAGAAAGCCATAGGGAGAGTTTTCATAAAACACTCACTTTACTTCAAGGGACTCTGCCCAAAACGATACACCCTCCTTGCCTTATATAGGCAATAAGAGGTCACCAGGACACATACAAGGACCTTACTCACGGGTCTAGATACAAACAGAGGCACCAGAAACTTCCGGGAGGGAATTATTCGCACACTGTGAACAGTAACTGTACTGTGAACAGTACTTTCCCTAGCCTAGTGCTACAGTAAAAGTGAACAGTGATTTTGTTACAGTGAAATTGTACAGACTCAACGGTCTCGTCCATCACGAGCGTTGTAGCTACAAACTGAGTCTTCTGAGCTGTCTTCTAAGAGATGTGCTTCGTATTTCTGTTCAAGGGTTTCAAGGTCTTCTAGTGAGAGGATTTGGTTTAGCCTTCGTGATGAGGATGCTTCTTCATGAGCCCAATGTGATGCTTCTTCTTCAGTCCAGTTTGTGTGTTCATTTTCTTGAGTGTCGGCAGGAATTCTTGGCTGAGGCTAGTTGGATGGCTGTGCATAGAAAGATGCGTCCATGCTTTGGAATTGTTCGTAGGGATCCTGGGACAGAGGTCCTCCAAAGCGTGCATAGGGGTCCTGGGTGGATTGAACAATGTCATCTTCGCCTGTCATTTCATGCTCTTGGGACGATGTGGCTTGTCTGTACTGTCCGAGTGCTTCCTTAGCTTCTGGTGCTAGATCATAATGATCCCACGTAGTGGGTACATTATTCCAAACATCTTCAGGAATGGTCTTGTTTTCCTGGCATAGGATTCTCTGGAGTTCTCGGTATTCATGTTCACAGATTCTAACAGATCTTGGATAAGATTTATGAATCCGGGCTTCTCGGCTGTTCAAGTCAAGTTTATAGGATGTGGTTCCTATTTCTAGTGGTGCATTGAGAATACTACCATTATTTCTGCAAAAATTCCATGGGCGTCGAAAAAACAGGATGGTGTGGACCTTAGGATTCGGTGTCATGGTTCTCAGTTCTTTTTCCAAGTCTTGTTTCCAACATGTAGGATGATAGAACCAATTTAGAAAATCTAAAAGATTTCTATCACATTCTTTTTCGATGTTTCTTTCGAGCAAGAATATCCATGTGAGGTTGGCAATGAATCTTCTGGTTGGAATTTCAAAAGCTATTAGGTACTTATTGGTTAAGTACCACAATAACGTTTTGAGCTGTTCAGGGAAATCATCTTCCTTCCAGATAAGAGGATGAATGAATGGATAATTCATATTTAACCCAAAAGGATAAAGAATCGAACCTCCATTGAATCGAATAGGTGCGTGTGGCATTGCCACATGAAGTTCTCGAGGTTCTCGGCAAGGCGTCGTTCGATTTGCTGAATAATCTCTCGGGGTATTTCCAGCTTTGCGAATCTTTGATCTTCTCAATTTTGTATTTTACTCCATGATTGAGCATATGGAAAGCAGGCCTCTTGATGTATATGTTGATTTCGGCTGGTGCTTTTGGCCTTGATAAGAAGTCGGCAAGTACATTCTTCTTTCCAGGAATATGCTTAGTTTCAAAGGAGTATTTTGAGAATTATTTAGACCATCGAAGCAGTTGGGAATTTGGAATCTGTTTCTATTTAAACTTGGTCATCTGAGGGAAAGATGCCATGTCTAATTCTACCAGGAAGTGGTGGCCTAGGAGATGAAACTCAAATTTTTTGATTCCATTTTTTACTGCTAGGATTTCTTTGAAAGTGGAATGGTAATGAAATTCAGCTTGAGAAAACTTTCCACTTTTATGAGCACAGAGGTGTCTCTTACCATCAATTTCTTCAAAGAGAATGGCTGCCCAGTATTCGTCACTGGTGTCAGTTTGAAGAATCCTTTTGCCTGTTGATGGTATTTGTAATGGTGGGAGATTCTGCATAATCTCCTTAAGTTCAGCAACTGCTTTGGTTTGAGCTTTTCCCCAAGGTGGGGCATTCTTTTTCAGCATGGATTGCAAAGGAATCAGAAGCTTTGCAATGTTTGGGACAAAAACCCTGAGATAATTTATTATCCCAAGAAATTGCTGAACTTGCTTTGTTGTGAAGTTATCTTGAGGAAACTTCAATAATTCTTGAGTGATATGTGGCCCTGGATAGTATGTACCTTTGTTAAGGTGCATACCAAGAAATTCGATTTCTGTTTGGGCAATATTCATCTTTCTTTGAGAAAGCATGATACCATGTTTCTTTATGATTTCTGCAAATTGCTCAAGGAGTTGGCAGTGTGACTGCTCATCAGGATTGTAGAGCAGAATGTCGTCAATGTATACTGCTACACTTGATAGGATTGGTTGGAAAATGCGGCACATGGCCTTTTGGAAAAGGGATGGTGCTACCTTTAATCCAAAAGAAAGAATTTTCCACTGGAAGTGCTGGTTAGGGATACAGAATCTTGTTTTGGATCTGTCTTCAGGATGGATGCCCAGTTGCCAAAATCCGGCTTTGAGGTCGAATTTGGAATAGATGTGGGCCTTGGTTAGACCAATAAAGAGAGAATCTCTCGATGGTAAAGGGAACTTATCATCCGGAGAAAGAGATTGAGAGGTTGATAGTTGATCACCGGTCTCATTTTCCTCTGTTTTGCTCGGCGCGCTTATTGACATAAAAGGCTTCACAAGCCCATTGTGAATCGAGATTTCAATAAGGCCTTGTTGCAATAGTTCCAAGCATTCCCTTTGAGCTAAAGCCAGATGTTCTAGCTTCATTCCCATGTGACTCACCTTTGTTGGATTTATATCCTCATTTTTCTTAAAAGGAAGGCGAACAAAGAACTCTGGATTTTCCCATAAGGGATGGGAACATTTTTGAGCGAATTCTGAATGAGATTCCGAACAAGATTCTAATAACTTTTGCATGATTGGATCTAATAGACTCATCTGAATGGAAAAGAGTCTCGAATATTGACGAACTCGAGAATTGATCTTTATATCTAAGACCTTTTCCAGAATTATACGAAGCCGAGAGATTTGAGTCATGATGTCCCACCCAATTATCAGATCTTTATTGGGGAGGTTTGATCCAAAGATTTTTGCATTTATGGAACACTGAGGAAAGAATTGGACAGTTACAGGAGTGGTCCTGACATTTGTGGAGAAAGTATCTCCAGAGGCGGAATTGAATTATCGGACATAGGGAGTCCAGTATTCTTCAGGTAATACTTTAGTATCTAAAATGGAGCAACTTGCTCCAGTATCAATGAGAGCGATAATAGTAATTGGTTTGACAAACTTTGAGGTGAGAATTTTCACTGGGAAATGGGGACAGTGAGTTTGACTTGAGAAGATGTCAAGGCTTGGTTCCCAAGATGTAGGGGATATGTGAAATATGTCTTCAAATTCTGAGTCTGACTCAGTCTCACTAGAAGTTTGGTAAGAGGGGATGGCACAAAGAGTTTGTTCAGATGGTTCTTCATCAGCAGAGAATAGGGATTCAATATCATCATTTTCAAGAGAAACACCTGTTTCCTTCTCAATGTGATGAATTAGATGATTATGACCTTTTCTCGCTTGAGGACAATTTTTTGGCAAAATGTCCTTTCTGGTTGCAGATGTAGCAACGGTTTGATTTTTTGTGGCTTGTGCGATCCTTCCTTTTGCGTAGGTATCGCCATTTCTTCTTCTTTCGGAAATGCTTGGAACCATGTTTGGATTTATTTATCCAAAGCTTCTTGTAATGTTTCTTTTTCCGAGAGTACTTACCACAAGTACCATCGCAGTCTTGCTTGGAGCATTTGATTTTCAGTTTTTGACGGGAGCAAGTTGATTCAAGGCGTTTATCATCTGTGATGTATGTACAGACCATCTGGCGTTTTAAGCATAATTCTTCTAGGCATAGATGAACTTCTTGCTGTATTTCTCCCAAGGGAATATCTTGTACTCTCCTTTGTTTTCCAAAGAACGATCTTTCAACCATCTGGGATAGTTCTTTCGGGATGGAAGTAAGGAAAACATGCTTCAGATTTGGATTTGCTCCGACTTGATAAAAGAGTTGAAGCATTATTCGGTAATGCTTATCAAGATGTTTCTTCTGGAGGGAGCAGCATCTTCTCTCAAAAAACTCTCTTCTTTTTATCTCTATGAGATCAATGGATTTTCCCACAAAGACATGATATAAGAGGGTGATGGCATGGCTGGAATTAGGTGACATCGGAAAATGAATCTGGTCTTGTTCTGAAATTGATTGCCACCAGAGTTTGAGGCTTCCTGTGAACCTTGTAATAAAGTTGTACAAGACATCATTCATATCATGGTTAGTGATAGACTGGGTATTCAACCAAGTATGAAATTCTTCAAGCCTTTCTGGCCATTTGTGATAAGGAATATCATCAATAGTGAAGAATTGTTTTGATGCTATAGACACATGCCGAGCATGATTGCTTGTCTGACCAATTTCTGGGTCAGAATAGTTTGATTCCATTTCATCATCTGGGGGGTCAGCCATGAATATTGATGAGGTTACCGGTGTAATGGGTAGGGAATCAACTGTAGGAATTAAAAAGGATAAAGAGGAGGAGAGGGATGCTGAATCGATTCGGTATCAGAAGAAGTTTGCTCTACTAGGAGCATAATCTGTTTTTCTCGAACAACGGGATCGCCTTTGGATAACGAGGTCGGGTTCGAGTACCTAAATCCTTTAGAAAAGATTCTAATGGATTTGATAGCATCATCTGATCTGGTCTTTCTCTTATAACAATGGATCTTGACTCTGTAGGCGGTATTTTTTCTTTCCCCTTTTCCTTCTGCAGGGCTTTGAGGCGATTTCGTATTTCTGCCATATCTGGTTCTCTTCTGTAGGGATCTTCTGGAATAGTGGCAAAAATAGATGTTTGTGGAGGTGGGGGTAAATACCCGGTTTTAATAGGAGGTGCCAATGGATCAAACGGTCTGAACCTTCCTTCTTCAAGAAGTTGGATTTGCTTCTTGAGCTTCTCTATTTCTGGCTTTGGACTTTCAAGATAATGATACCCAAGATGTTGTCCCGATTTCAAGGCGTGAAGCCTTTTATGGAATTCAAAAAGTATCTTTTTGGTACTTTCATCATACCTTCGGAGATCTTGTTGCACATTTCCAATTTTGGAATCAATTGCTTTGAAGGCATTATTTTGTGCCAACAGAGTCTCTGATTGCCAATTTAGAATAGCTTCAGCGGCAGGGGGTTTTTTTTTCTGTCTTCCATGTTCATCCACATCAGTGGGAGTAGGGATTTTAGGAACATGGCGGTATTTGCCATGGGGATCAATAAACTCTTATGTAGCAGGGAACGATAGTTTAGAACTTTCCTTGACAAGAGGAGGAAAATCGTATCCGGAACATGGCGATAGAAGAAGTGGGTGGTGCTTTCTTTGGAACTTCAAGGGGTAAGAGTGCTTCTTAGCCCATTTGAGGATTGGCTTATAGAATGGAGAGAGAGCTTGCCTTTTTCTGGGGAGGAGATGGTGGAGGTGCTTTTGGTGGATCTGGTAAGGCTTGGGATGGAGTACTGACCTCTGGCGGTGGAGGTGGTGCATAAGAAACCATGAACTGGTATTTGTCACATTCACCGAGAGTATCAACAGAGGAATCTCCGTCTAAGTATCTTTGGTACACCTTATCCTTTGGCCTTTTCCGTTGAGGTGGAGGTCTTGCAAAAGGGTCTACCTCGTCAGGAGAATTTGTACAATAGGAACATTGACAAAAGGGATCCCAAAAACAATGACCATAGTTGTCTTTGTAGTGATGGACAGGATGTCCATCACCATCGAAGTGTCTAACATGCCTTTTTGGATCTGGCTCGGAAATAGATTGAGGAACACATGGTTCGATCATGAAGAGGGTCTGGAAGATAGAAGGACTTTCTTCTTTTTCCTTGCCAAATTTGATGGAAACAGTTCCATCTTTTTTCCAAACGAACTCAGAGTCCGTGGACTGGAAATGCTTGTTATGCTGGTGTAGTTTTTCGTAGTTGGTGATCCAAGTCTCTGGAAGGAGCTTGGCCAACGTATCCTTCGGGATCTATCTGGGAACATGGATGCAGGACGCTTGATCATTCTGCATGGAGATGAACAATGCATCTTCATTACCATTGTTGAAGTTGAGGTCAAGCACATGGTTCTGCACTCGATAAACCATTTGGTAATGTAGCGTTGCAACTACAGAGTCAGCAGTTTGAAGGGCTCCAGTAAGTTGGACTTGAACTTTCAAGAAAGAAAGTAGCTGAGGATCTGAAAGAGCGATGTTGAAATTTGGAGTGTGGTGACATTGGATTAATTTTATAGACTTCAATTGGATTCAATTGGAAGAGAATCAAGTGGAATTGAAGAAGTTAGTGTACAAGATTTTAGGCCCCGGCGGAAAATGAAATTAGACCCATTGAAGATTGTTGTGGGAGGTTTGGAGATAGTGGACTATGACACCATGTGATGTCATGGTGGTTGGCCATTTTTGTTGGATTAAAGAAAGAGAAAAAGAAACGAAATTGTCCCATCCTCCTTCTCTCTCCTCCCTCTCTTCTTCCTCTCTCCCCGTCGCCTCTCTCCTCCATTGTTGTTGTGCGAAGATCAGAAAAATGGTAGAGAAGAAGCTGGAGCAGCCATGGCCGTCCGCCTCCTTCGCCGCTCGTCGCTCGCCGCCGGTGCCATTGTTGTCGCCGCCGTTCGCGCGCGCAGCCGCGCGTCCGCTCACCGTCGTCCGCCTCACCTCTCCGCCATCGTCTTCACTTCCAAGCGACTGTTCGGTCAACTCGAGCCGCGGTTCAGCCCCCTCGGCCATCGTTCGGGTCCCGCCTTGGTCCGGTTCGACTCCTCAACTTTCCCCCGACCCATCCTCGTCTCAACCCGACCTTATCTTCTCTTTTTCAGCCTCGGACAGCAGCCAAGAAAATGGGTATGGCAGCCCGTGTTTGGCCCGTTTTAGCCGCCTTCCCGAGCCCAGATGCTCGGCCCGCCTTGAGGAAAGTCGATCCTCGCCTCGTCCTCGTCGTTTTGGTCTGCTCGGCTCGTTAATCCGGTGAGTTTAGCTCACTAAACCTTGATTAGAGGGTTAATGATGCTTTAGGGGTGTTTAGTTTATGTTAAGTGTTATTAGGTGATTAGTTTAATTTATTTAAGTGTAGATTATATTAAGGTGTTTGATTAACTTAAATTGTGTTTAATTTAAGGCTAAGTGAGTGGTTATATTAATATAAGCTTTGATGTGACATAAAGAAATTTACTTTTGATTTATTTAAATATTCGAAATTATTAAATAATTTAATAATATATTATTATTCGAAATTATTAAAATATTATTATTTAATTATTTCGGAATAAATTTAATTATTTATTAAATTCCAAAAATTTTGTCGGGACCCTAAGTTCTCAGAATTTCGTGCCGGTCGTTGTTGTATAGTTAGATTTTGAAATTGACGATTGGATATTATAAATTGAGTGTGGATCGTGAAAGATATGAATATTATTATTTAATTAATTTTCGGAATAAATTTAATTATTTAATAAATCCTTAAATTTATTTTGGAACCTTATTTTCTCGAGAATTCCGTGCTGATCGCTGCTGTGCATTTAGAATTTGAATTTGATGAATGGATGTGGCAAATTGAGTGTTGATTGTGGTAAATAGGGATTTTATTCATAAAAACCCAAGTGTCGGGTTCTGATACAAAAATTAGATTTTAATAATTATATTAAATAGTGGGGTTTGAAAAAAATGAGATATTGGCTTTTTGATTCGAAATTAGCGTGTCCCCACACACGTGACTAATTTCTGGACTATTTTTAATATGAAGAAAAATGGCCGGGATCACTATTTTAAGCGGAAGCATTGGGTGAAATGCAAAGTGTCTCGGGCCGAGTATGATTTGGCTATGTGATAATTAAGAGGAATCATCCTGGGCTGTTGAGCCGGACTTGCCCCTATATGGGATGCCCACGCGGTGGTTGCGGGTCGCAGTAGATTCTGGGCCCATGCTCCTTCGGGAATGCCGTCGACGTACTAACAAAGCCGCGCTCCAAGGTGGGGAGGCGATGCCTGGCTATATGTCAGTAGATAGCCGAACTGCGAGTAGGCTATGCCCTTGTGTGGCAGTGAATAACAATTGGAATGCATGTTGAGTGTTGTTGATGTGTCGGATTATGGGACGTAATTGTGTGGCATGGAATGTGACGTGTCATAACGATTTAGTCTTATAATCAGGACCCCCGCGGTTGTTGGTTATATGAAAGTGAATGCGTTCTGGTTGTTTAAGCTCCTATTACTATATGTGATTGAGTGATTTGAATTGTGCTAACCTGCAGGAAGGAATTGAGGCGAGGTAAGTTCTCTGTGTGATGTGGCTAGGCCACCCGAGGCGTATTTTCTTTCTAATAGGGGTTTAGGGGGTTGAACTTGCTGAGACATTGTCTCATCCCGGTTTGGGGATTACAATTTCAGGTCCCTGGTGGACGGAGTGGCTAGATAACTTTGGTTGATCTTGAGGAGTTGCAGAGGTGAAGTCATGAGGATTGGAGAACGTGTCCGACTTGTAGGTCGTAAGACGGTTCATTTTTAAGAGCCGGTCTTTTGTAGACTTTTGGCCGTAGACCTCTGTTTGTAATTCTGTTAATCATGAAAGTGTTATGTTGTGGTTTTGCTTCATGCTTTTCTATCCCGTATTTCATTGTCAGGGGTTTTATAATATGTTCCGCTTGTGCAATAATAAATGAATGGGGTCGGCGACACTACCTGGGAATGTCATATTTGATCGACCGCAGTGGGATGTGCGCGCTCGGGGTTCGGGGCGTGACAAGGTAATCATCCCGCATCTGTCTAGTGTTTCCTTGGATAGAATTTGCTTAATATTCTCTTCTCGATTTTATATTTACTTAAAATTCTCGCTTGCTGTTATGTTCGGGAAAAAAAGGTTGATTTGCTGAAGAACAAGTTTGGATTTGATGACGCTTTCAAGCGCAAGGAAGAACTGGACATGGATGCTGCACTGAAAAGGTGAACCGGGAATATAGTAACGAAGATTGAGCAAATGACTGATGTACATCCAAACTTCAAGAAAAGGCAACTTGGTTTGGGGCGTGACTGGATGGGAGGAGTGTAGTCTAATTGTTGCAATTGCTGTGAGAATTAGGTGATCCAGTTGAGCTTTGAGAAATCAGAATGAAGAGTATATTAGGAACTCCATATACCTAACAAACTTTGTCGATCTGAACTTAATGCAGCAACTCAAAGTAATATATTCTTCTCAAATAAGCCAAAAGCAGCAATAATACCAAAAATTCTAGGCGAGACAGAGACATTCTACGAGACCATTCACAAACCCATGTCAGCAATTTGCCCAGCCATTTCAAATAAACCACTTCAACAACCACAAATCCATTACTACAACAAACCCATGTCAATGAAATTTAAAATAAAATTGAAGTGAAATCAAGACAGCTAAACCCTCAACATAAATATAAAGCACTGCAATTTCAAGAAGACGACGAAGACGTTGAGTGAGCGTCAAGCAAGCGCTAGGCGAATCTCAGCGAGCGTCGGATGGAGGTGTTGGGCAATCCTTGGACGAAGACGTTAGGCCAAGTGTTGGACGGAGGCGTTGGGCTGACGCACAATAGCAAAATACATACGTATTGTTGTCAATTGGACGGAGCGACGTCACTTGATTGTGACAAATTTGATGATATCGTCATGAATTCACTGATCTCCTCTTGTTGTCAATCCTAGAAGTCCGTTAAAAAACCTAGCCACAAGAGAGTGCACATTGGATGATGACCAGAAAACTTTACAAACTAGAAGTCTAAGATGAGCAACCGCCAGTCACACAAGCATGGGTAGAAATTATATCCAAATTTTTTAACAGAGAAACTAACTAATCACTTTCTATAAAGGTTTAAGAAAAATTAGCCTTTTTAAGAGTCAAAATAACCCACATTGTCACTGGACTTACATCACTCGAGAGCATAGAGGATCTATAATTTTGCCTACATGGAATGCTAATTAGACCTCTTACCATTGATCTTCTCAAGAAACTTGATCACAATTTTTGAATTATTATCCCATATGATGTTCTCACATTTCATCACATACTCCCAAGAAAATATTCTTCATGTTCTGCTTTTTCTAATGCTTGCAATGCACAGAGATTCCAGTAGGTCATTAGTTGAAAAGGAATGCACCTAAAAGTGATACAAATCATACAATCCAACCAACAAAGATGCAGTTTTTCCAATGACTGCAATGTACGAATAGATTCCACTAGGTCATTAGCTGAAAAGTAATGCACATAAAAGTGATACAAATCATACAAACCAACTAACAACGACACAAATGCAGCAAGCACCATTTTCACCTTAACAAACCGACTTAGAAATCTACTGCTTCTCATGCCAACACCCCCAAACTCGAATCATGGAACCTCGTTCCCGACCAAACTCAAAGTTCCACTCATCCCAAGATGCTGATTCACTGAAATGGATAGTACTAAGTGCAGAACTTCTTCTCCACTTGTCGCAACACACCAATACCTCTTCCAAACGATTAGCTCCGCGATTTTCAATTCACTAAATCTCAGTCGCAAGAAAATGATCGCTTGATACGCGGTGGCCTGAGCTAAAAAGGGGTCGACGGAAAATGAATCCGAACTCTAACCAAAGCAAACAAAACCTCTATCCTCCATCGCAATTCCTAGGAAAAATGTTTCAGAAATTTACCTGAAAAACGTAGGGCTGAAAAGGCGTCCAGAAGAACGGCGCGGCCATGGCGGAACACTTTGTCGTGTTCGGTGAGGTCGAATCCTGTTGCGACTTGAATTGGGTTAATCGGGTGGCGACTCGAATTGGGTCAGTCGAGTCTTTGCAATTTTGAAGGCCAAATCGTAGGGTTTGGGCAAATGAAGGGGTTGGTCTAGATTGGGGAGTCGATTCGATCAAAGAGCAACTTGGCTTGAGCAAACTCCTTGGATTTGAGTTCAGATTGAATCGATTTGGGCAGATGGGATTTGGGGTTCTTCCTCCATCGTTGAAGACGATTTGAGGCAAGTGAGAAAAGGGAAAACGTAAGAGCTCTTAACGGCGCCGTTTTGTTTTGAAGGTTCTAGGTCTTTTTTTTTATTAATAAAACGGCGTCGTTTTGATTTCAGGCATCCATGTCGGCGCCGGTTCGGCCACGTAGGATGGCCGGCACTGTCTTTGTATCCACGTAGGCATTTTTCGGGCTAGATTTGCCGGAAAGACTAAATCGGCACCAAATAAAAAGGTTTAGGACTAAATCGGCACCAAAAAAAGGTTTAGGACTAAATCGGCACAAAGACAAAAGGTTTATGACTTTTTTGGCACTTTTCCCGGGGAATATGTATTCGGAGTGCATAGCGTTCTCAAATTTCTTAACAGATATGTGTGAGCTAAATAACAGACTCTAGGCTCCAGGAAAGCAACTACCTTGTGCCATTTTATCTTCATGTCCAAGACATCCTCTCCACCAAAGGATAACCAGGATAAGGAAAGCTATAAAAACTATAGCAGCCACAATCCCAACTACTATGCCAGTAGATATGCCAGTTGACTCTGGTGGGTTGGCCGACTACGGTGGCGCAGGCTAGGGGCAATCGGTGGGTTGGCTGACTTTGGTGGTAGCGGGCCGGGGCCAATCGGTGGTGGCAGCGGGCCGAGGGACAATGTGGGCTGGCCGACTACGGTGGCAGCAGGCCAGGGCCAATCAATGGTGGCAGCGGGCCAGGGACAATCAGTGGGCTGGCCAACTCTGGTGGTAGTAGGCCAGGGCTAGTCAGTGATGGCAGCGGGCCAGAGACAATCAGTGGGCTGAGCGACCGGCTGGGCAGCGGGCCAGCCAACATTCGGCCGGGCCTCCCTGGTCTGGTGGTTGACGCTAGTAGTCTGGCTGACACTGGTAGGCTGGCTGATGCTAGTGTGGTTGGAAAGCCTGCAGTGAAGAAAAAACACATAAATATTTACCCAAAACTATTCGGTTGGGTAGACATAAATGCAGAAAAATATTTGTAGCTTCTTGGTCAACGAGGTTATTGTTTTATATTTTGAATAGAGGATTTGTTGGAAAGTCCAACGCAAAAGGGTAAGCTAATAGATGGAGAAGACTACATGAATATAAAGAGCATACCCATTGTCAAACTGCATGTGAAATTTTGACTATGCCCATTCACATGGAGTTTTGACCATGCATATTTGCGAAAGGGATAGCATTGGCTATAATACCACGTTAGAAAGTTCAACCTAAAAGTTTAAGCTAATAGGTAGAACAGACTATATGAATATAAAGAGCATTTAGGATCCATTGTCAATGGATATGAGATAACACTTCAACAGGATTAGAGATACACAAAGAAAACATGCTCAGATAGAAAGAAGCCAAAGCAAACCATAGCCAATTTTCACCTCTTAAGAGAGAAATAATAGATCCTAGTCAGCTACTGTGGAAATTGATCTGATCAATAGTAACAGATGCTAATGGTCTATATCCAACAGTGGGCATTTGCAACCAAACCAAGTAACCGTATAGCCTATTGATGACTTCGAGTGCAAGACAAAACAAGGCTATTTTTTCTAATATGAATACTAGTAACTTTCTCAACGGAGAAGTTCCAAGTGAAACAAGGAAGTGTCTGTCTACATACCGGGAGAGACGGCGATAGCAGATATAAGAGGACCATAGACTCCTCGCGTAGGTATAGCATTGGTTCCTTTCCCAGCCCAATAGAAGCGTATCTCCAGAGTGCCTTCAATCACTGTCACGGTAAAAGTTTTCGTGACTGGATTTCCAACTCCACCTGCTTCAATCTTAACGTTGAAATCTTTCCACACCAATTTCCCCTGAAATAATGTTTAATCCGATTTAGAATGAGTGTCTCCACACTGAACAAGGTGAAACTTTCAGTCTCAATAGAATTTAGAAATTGTGATCAGACCATGATTTGCAAATACAAGATATATAGATAAACTTCCCAACCATAACATATTGAACGCTTTATACACTTTACATGTTAGAAGTAGCACTACGTAATGCCCAAAATTTACCTGTATATAAACATTAAAAGCTCGCCTTCCAAGGCTTGTATAACTTTCGTTGCCCGTGAAAAATATCTCCGCAAAATGAAGGTTTACATCATAGGTCCCATTCATCAGACAAAAACCATAATAAGTTAGAGAGACAGCAGAACATCGTGCGCTCTTGTAAAGTTGGGCATCATTCGTAGACAGTTCGGATCCATAGTAGACTACATATTTATCTGTAGGCCGATTGTCATCAAGGAAGTGACCAGTGCTACTGTAGGCCCAGTTATCTCCGCTCAGGAAGAATTTTGGAGCTGTAGGCACCTCTGTATCATTGCTGTATGTGTTGCGACCTATTGTTACTTTGTTCCCACCGCAATTTATGAAGAGGTTATACCGATCTGGATGGAGTAAAGAAACAGCCACAAAGAGAAAAATCAAGTTTTCCACTTTTTCTTAGTATGGAGTGGACTTTCCAGACACATTAAATGAACTTGCATTCCCTTATTGGAAAATCACATGGAAACTCCCAAGTTTATGAGCAACAAACTATTTCATGGAGGCGGCTTTTGAAATTTCTAGAGCAATTGTGCATTAACCATCAAAGATTGATACAATAGCCAAGAGGAGAGTTGACAAGGAGATAAATTTGATGCAAAAATACACACAGTATGATGCAGTATCAGGATCTGATGATAATGATAGGATATACAATAGATCAACTTACTTTTTGGACAACGCTGACTTTTTAAACATGAGACAAGTCCACTTCTGGCAGTATAAGAGGTTCTGAGCAAGTCAGTAAAGATTTTAAAGTTATAATCATCATAATTCTAAATAAAGTTCCATCGTTCGTACATAAATAATTAAATTGCAGGTCCTCGAAAACCAAGCTCTTGGTGAAAAATTTAATCTTAAACATACGCATTGTCAACCGCCAAGCTTGCGAACAAGTTGCTGTTGAGAAAGACAAAATCAACATTCAGTAGAGAAAAGGAAATTTTACACACATAGATGATTATAAGTTACTCAAAACTGCACCCTTGAGGGGAGCCATGGACTTAGACTGAAGGATATAGTACATACATAGATCGATTTTGACATCCTGAGCCTCCAGCAGTGAAGGAGTTGTATGATAAATCACTACACAGAGAAATTGTAAGCCGTTTCCAAAATTTCATCAATTTCAAGAATACACTAAAAGTCATTCCCATCAGATAATTATTATGCACAAAAATGTAGATCAGTTGCAAAATATGGACAGGCAGAGCAAGTTGAAAGGCGAAAAAAGTGACAAGCTGATGAAAGTAATGTTTAATCTGTATTGAAGATATCCAATCTTAAATATTCAAAGGAGAAAGACTAATTGGAGTGAACATAGACTATAGAACTAGTTGGAGTGCATATACACATTTTTACACAGCACAGTATGACAGACGTGTTGTATAAGGCAAAGAGGCAAAAATAGAACTGGGATTCCAACAATTACTAAGTCGGATCTTCCTATTAGAAAATATCCAGACCACCATTTAAATGTTTAAACTACCTCCGAAGAGCTTCATTCTTACGCTCTTATGATAATAATAACTTTCTCCTAGGTACACTCATTTTAGTTGTAGAGTTTCTCAAATACACAAACCCATAAACATTGTTATCAGCAAGAAATAGCACGAGCAACTAATCAAATTATGCAGGAGATGCATTAGACAAACTTTCAAAGAGGAATTATAGGATATTAAATTTTTCCAAATGTTATTTTTATCATTCCAAGAGGTTTCAAAATATTTAGAGCTGAGAAGGGCTTTTTGTATAGAAGAAAGTGAGGCTCACTTGACAAGAAAATCCACTTAATATTCTTTTATGTATACTATACAAATCAGCCTCCTGTCTTACATATAACTTTCCAAATAACAGATCCCAACAAGGAGAAAGGTACTCATGATATTTCCTTTTACTCCATAGGCTGCAAACCATAAAGATGCAAGATGGGAATGCACAATAGAAGAAAATTGGTGATTAAGCAAGACATTTCTTCAGGCTGCAAAGCTTACACATTTTCTGCTTTCTCCAGGATCCAATCAGGGACTGCTCCAGTCAATTGGTTTCCGGTCAGATAGCTAAACAAGATCATTTGATTGAGTCATCCTCATGTATTTTACACACTCAAACCAAAATTTTTTAGAGTTACACCTTGAACACACATTATTTCGCAGATTAAAAGCATTACTCATTAGTGTTGTAGAAAAAAATCAGTCAACTCATGATATCAATATGGAGCTTTCAGCGGGAGATGAAAGATAAATGACATCAATGACAGGAAAAACTTGATCCTGGTCAAACTTGGAGTGCGTGGAGAAAAATTATCATAACACTAGTACACAAAGCCGAATACGGTGAAGGATACTGGCGTACTAGCTTATTAACTATTTCCTCGCGATCATGTTCATGTCCTTCTAAGGCATATAATAAATAAATAGGGAAGATGTGCCAATGTCATACAATCAATCGTTGAGCAGAAAGATGGAAATATGTACCATTGTTAAACAGTCCTAGAAACTTGGGACTACAGTTTCTCATCATTTTCAAGACTAGGGACAAGATATCAAGGTCCTATCTATAGACCTTCTTAATAGTGCGTAAGAATCCAAGTAGCACGGATACGCAACACGACACGATACGGTATTTCTCAAAAATAGAGAATTCCGACATGTTGGGACACGTTATATATTAAATAAATATTTTTATTGATTAATTTGATTCAAATTCACAAATAAATAATAAAAAAGAGTTTACAATGAATTTGCACTAATAATATTAATATATCTATTCCTAGGAAATTTGAAAGACATATTAATAGTTAATGCGTACCCATATTTGATAACATACTTTTAAATTTAACAAAAATTATAGATGAAATTAATGACTAACAAAAAATTATAATCAACTTATTTAAAAAAATCTATGATCTTCTATAATAATTAAAATTTATCATTATTTAACTTTTAGTATTTTTATTTTTGAAAACTATTTTTAGCTAATCTATTTATTTTTTAACAAAATATAACATTGTTGTTCAAAATTATTTTCTTCCTTTTTTTTTGTCAAACCCTCATTTCCCAAAATTTATTTCCCTCCCTCATTTCTCTCCCCGCATCACCTCAAACCCACCCCCTCTCAGTTTCTTTTCCTCCTTTCTCCCCCAACGACCTATCATTTCCTGGATTTTTCTCTCCCACCCCATGCCACCCCTTTGATTTCTTTCCCTCGGTTTGTCCCCCAACCTATCATTTCCCTCATTTCTCTCTTCCCCCTCCCCTCACGCCACCCCCACCCTTGGCCCCCTCCCATCAGTGATGGGCCATCACTTATTGTTTATCTCTCCTCCCCTCACCCCCATGCCACCCAACCCCCAGGCCCCCTTGTCACGCCCCGATCCTCCGAGCGCGCGAACATCCCACTCTGGTCGATACAAATGCGACTTCCCAGGACACGTCGCTGACCCATTCATTTTTTTATTACGCATGCAGAAGCGAAACAAATCCCCTGACAACATTTAACTTTGGATAGAAAAGCAGGCAATCAATCACAACCAAACAAGCTTCATTATAAACACATAGGTTTATATACAACACTGGATTGTCTACAAAATAGACAGGCTCAACAAAAAGGGAACTGTCCTATGACCAACTTGTTAGACACTTTCGCCGATTCTTCAGCCTCCACCTTCCGAACTCCAGGACTTCCGGTCCTCCACGACCGTCATCTAGGGACTTGAAATATTATCCCACAACCGGGATGAGACTATGTCTCAGCGAGTCCTACCCTCTAAAACTCAATTAGGAAGAAAATACGCCTCAGGGCGCTCTAGCCACACAAATAGGATAGAGGACTTACCTCGCCTTAGTCCCTTTCCTGCATGTCAGTACAATTCATATTCAAACAATGCTCGTACAAGCTGAAACTACCGACACTTACATCGGTCTATCAATTCAATCAATCCAATCATTCGCAATGATTCAATTCCATCATACTATCTATCTTTCCATTTCAATCCGTACTATCTATCAACCATTACTATCTATCATTCAATATCGTCTATCAAACCAGTCGTTAATACGACACATGCTCTCCGAAACTATAATATATAAACGGTAGCTTGCTCAAGTTGTATAGATAGATAGTATAATAGCTCGCCAAAGCTGTAGCTGATAGATAATATAATAGCTCGCCAAAGCTGTAGCTGATATAATAGCTCTCAAAAGCTGTAGCTCATATAATAGCTCACTGAAGCTGTAGCATATATATATATATAATATTTGCTCGACCAAGCTGATACATATATAAACAACTGCTCGCCAAAGCTATCAATTCAACAATAACCCAAACCAATCCTCCATCCAATCAATCAATAGATTCAAACTGGTCCTACCAACCAATTACGGTGCTAAAAGCCAACACCGGGTATTTTCAAGTTAAATACCACAACTTCATTAATATCACTCAATTCCACAACCTTTTGGAATAATTAACTATAATCATCAATTACTCAATTTCTCAATTTAAACATACAATTAATACAAACCAACTGCACCGCTCGCGATCGGTGTGAAATTCTAACGACCTAGCCATCCCTAGGCAAAATTTTCGAAATTATTAAATAATTAAATTTAATTCCGAAAATTAAATAATTAAATATTATATTATAATAATATAATTTAATAAAATAATATTTATAAATTCGAAATAATTAATTAATTAAAAATAATTAATTAGGGCTTAAACAAGATTACACTAATTTAATCATACAATTAGCCCTAATTAAACATCCATTAAACTAATCATACAACTAATCTAATTTACATTAAAATAATCTAATCTAACCACCCAAACCTAATTAGACTAATCTAAACACCCCTTAAGCGTCATTAACTCACTAATCAAGAATTAGAGGATAAACTCACCGGATTAACGTTCCGGCGAGTCCACGCGAAGGCGACGCCAAGGCGGGCGATAAACCTCAAGGCGGCGACACCAACCAAGGCTGGGAAGACACCTAAAACGGGCCTCGAAGACCTCACGGCTTTCGGTTATCTCGCTTCGATCCGGGCTGAACTGCAGAGAAGAAACCAGCAACTTCAACGGCGAAAACGGGCCAATCGGAGCTCCGGCAAGCGGGTGGTTGGAAACCGGCGGCTCCCGGGGGTCTTGGGGATCTTATAGGAGGTTGGGATGGGCAAAGGAAGGGTCGGAAAGGGGCGAAACAGCAAGAAAACACGGAACAGGCGGAGCAGGGCGGAACCAGACGGTCCGACGAGCGGCAGCTTCTCTCAGGATTTCGGGATGGCCGGAGAATCGTTCCGGCAAGAGGTGGGGTGCTCCGGAACGGTCTGGATGTCATCGTCACGGAAGTGGGTGGAGTGTTCGCTGATTCATCCGGGAAGTCGACTTTTCACTCGAATCTTTGGCGAAAAGTCGGCTGGAGCAGAAACTGGAACGAGGGGAAAACAAGGGAGCAAAACGGCCAACGATGGCCTTCCGGGCGTGCGACGATGGAGGGGCTGGTGAGCTCGGTTTCCTCTGGTTCTCTTGAGCTTTTCCTAAGCCTCAACCATGGAGAAAGCCATGAATGAAGGAAGAAGATGGTCTGCTGAAGAGGGGGCCTCCTTGGTGGCTCACTAGAGCTCAACACTTGTCTAAACCTCATTTGCTTTGCCCCCACCATGACATCACATGACATCATCCACACTCTCTCCTCAATCTTCCTCCACAACCTTGCCAATAGGTGCAAAATAGCTCTCCTCCCCATGGTATACGAATTTCATACATTTGTACATCAAATTCAATCAATTCTCACTCAATTCCATCCAATTGAAGCTCAATTAAATCAACCCATGTGTCCTCGGCCTTCTCATGACATTTCCCCATCAAATGATCAAACTTGCATCCCGAAGATTCAATTAAAAACGGCCCTCTGACAATCTCGAACAAAAATTGCCTTACTTTGCTTTTCTGCCAAAAATCTCGGTTTGTAGAAAAATCTTATGAGGATGAGTCGACGTTCCTGAAATGAATTGTGACTTGACAGAACTTCCAATTTCTGTAATCGGGTTCAATTTCATGGTTAATTTCAATCTGGCGTGACTTTAGCGCGTCCTAATCTACCAGGTAGCTTTTAGGAATTTTCTGTGCAATTGAGCTGTGGTTGATTATTCTCAAGCCACAAAGTGCATCTTCGACACCTTTGTGACTCTCGATTGTCGTAGAAATCTCGAGATTTCGATTACGGACACAGGGTACCCAAAACGACAGAAGAATCGGTCTAGTGCCGGTCGACGAGGATATTGCGATCAAGTGGAATCACCCACACTCTAATCACATATCTCAGTTGAATCGACCTATTACTGATCTCTGTTCGATTTTGACAGTGTCGTAATGATCCTTGCAGATTACGGTCGAGTAGCGATTCATGGTCGAATTCTCAAGTCTATTGCGTTTAGATTCCTTAACGGCTTCACCTCGATAGACTAGTTATCTCGTGAGTGGCCAACTCAGAGAAGAAAGCTATAGACGCGAAGATGAAATGCCCGACTTATTTTGTCACGCCCGATCCTCCGAGCGCGCGCACATCCCTCGTGGTCGATAGAAATGCGACTTCCCAGGACACGTCGCCGACCCATTCATTTTTATTACGCATGCGGGAGCGAAACAAATCCCCTGACAACATTTAACTTGGGATAGAAAAGCAGGCAATCAATCACATTAAATGAGCTTCATTATAAACACATAGGTTTATATACAACACTGGATTGTCTACAAAATAGACATGCTCAACAATTAGGGAACTGTCCTATGACCAACTTGTCAGACACGTTCCCCGATTCTTCAGCCTCCACCTGCCGAACTCCAGGACTTCCGGTCCTCCACGACCGTCATCTAGGGACTTGAAATATTATCCCACAACCGGTATGAGACTACGTCTCAGCGAGTGCTACCCTCTAAAACTCAATTAGGAAGAAAATACGCCTCAGGGCGCTCTAGCCACACAAATAGGATAGAGGACTTACCTCTCCTCAGTCCCTTTCATGCACGTCAGTACAATTCATATTCAAGCAATGCTCGTACAAGCTGAAACTACCGACACTTATATCGGTCTATCAATTCAATTAATCAATCATTCGCAACGATTCAATTCCATCACATTATCTATCTTTCTATACCGTCTATCAAACCAGTCGTTAATACGACATATGCTTTCCAAAGCTGTAGCTGATAGATAATATAATAGCTCGCCAGAAGCTGCCGCAATATTCAATATAGTATACTATAGCTCACCAGAAGCTGCCGTAATATTTATATAGTATACTATAGCTCACCAGAAGCTGCCATAATATTCAATATAGTATACTATAGCTCACCGAGGAAGCTGCCATATATATATATATATATATATATATGTATATCATAATTGCTCGCCTAAGCGGATACATATATATAAACTAATGCTCGCCAAGGCTGATCATTCAATAATAAACCAACTCATACCTCAATTCAATCAATCAATCAATCCAATTGATTCAAACTGGTCATACAAACCAATTACGGTGCTAAAAGCTAACACCGGGTATTTTCAAGTTAAATACCACAACTTCATCAATATCACTCAATTCCACACTTTTGGAATAATTAACAATAATCATCAATAACTCAATTTCTCAATTTAAGCTTACAATTAACACAAACCGACCGCACTTTGCTGCGATTAGCGAAATTCTAACGATTGGCCATCCCTAGGCATAATTTTCGAAATTATTAAATAATTAAATTTAATTCCGAAAATTAAATAATTAAATATTATATTATAATAATATAATTTAATAAAATAATATTTAAAAATTCGAAATAAATAAATAATTAAAAATAATTAATTAGGGCTTAAACAAGATTACACTAATTTAATCATACAATTAGCCCTAATTAAACATCCATTAACTAATCATACAACTAATCTAATTTACATTAAAATAATCTAATTTAATCACATAAACCTAATTAGACTAATCTAAACACCCCTTAAGCGTCATTAACTCACTAAGCAAGAATTAGAAGATAAACTCACCGGTTTTGCGCGCCGGTGAGTTCACGGCGACCACGACACCAAGGCAGTCGATAAACCCCAAAGCAGCGACACCAACCAAGGCCAGGAAGACACCTAAAACGGGCCTCGAAGACCTCACGGCTTTCTCGGTTATCTCGCTTCGTCGATCCGGGCTGAACTGCAGAGAAGAAACCAGCAACTTCAACGGCGAAAACGGGCCGATCGGAGCTCCGGCAAGCGGGTGGTTGGCAACCAATGGCTCCCGGGGGTCTTGGGGATCTTGTAGGAGGTTGGGATGGGCAAAGGAAGGGTCGGAAAGGGGCGAAACAGCAAGAAAACCCGAAACAGGCGGAACCGGGCGAGTCCAGACGGTCCGGCGAGCGGCAGCTTCTCTCAGGATTTCGGGACATCCGGAGAATCGTTCCGGCGATCGGCGAAGTGCTTCAGAACGGCCTGGATGTTGTCTTCGCGGCGATGGGTGGCTTGTTTACTGATTCAACCGGGAAGTTAACTTTTTACTCGGATCTTTGGAAAAAGGTCGGCTGGAGCAGAAACTGGAACGAGGAGAAAACAGAGGAGGAAATGGAGTCTGATGGGCATGCGACATTGGAGGGCCGTTGCTGCTCGGTTTCTCTGGTTTTTGCTGAGCTTCTCTCCTTCAACAACAATGGAGAAAGCCACAAATTAAGGGAGAAGAAGGCTGCTGAGCAAGAGGGGGTCTCCTTGGGCTCTTTAGAGCTCAACACTTGCCATTCTCTCATTGGCTTTGCCCCCACCATGACATCACATGACCTCAGCCACTCTCTCTCCTCAAGCTTCCTCCACAACCTTGCCAATAGGTGCAAAATAGCTCTCCCCCCATGGTATACGAATTTCATACATTTATACATCAAATTCAATTAATTCTCAATCAATTCCATCCAATTGAAGCTTAATTAAATTAACCCATGTCTCCTCGGCCTTCTCATGACATTTCCCCGTCAAATGATCCAACTTGCATCCCGAAGATTCGATTAAAAACGGCCCTCTGACAATCCCGAACATAAACAGCCTTACTTTGCTTTTTCTGCCAAAAATCTCGGTTTGTAGAAAGATCTTCTGGAGATGAGTTGACATTCCTAAAATGAATTGTGACTTAATAGAACTTCCAATTTCTGTAATCGGGTTCAATTTCACGGTTAAATTCAATCTGGCGCGACTTTAGCGCGTCCTAATCTACCGGGTAGCTTTTAGGAATTTTCTGTGCAATTGACCTGTGGTTGATTATTTTCAGGCCACAAAGTGCATCTTCGACACATTGGCGACTCTCGATTGTCGTAGAAATCTCGAGGTTTCGATTACGCACACAGGGTACCCAAAACGACAGAAGAATCGGTCTAGTGCCGGTCGACGAGGATATTGCGATCAGGTGGAATCACCCACACTCTAATCACATATCTCAGTCGAATCGACCTATTACTGATCTCTGTTCGATTCTGACAGTGTCGTAATGATCCTTGCAGATTAATACGGTCGAGTAGCCGATTCATGGTCAAATTCTCAAGTCTATTGCGTTTAGATTCCTTAACAGCTTCACCTGATAGACTAGTTATCTCGTGAGTGGCCAACTCAGAGAAGAAAGCTATAGACGCGAAGATGAAATGCCCGACTTATTTAATTAAAACCAGAATTGGAAAATCGGGATGTCACACCCCCTAATTTCTTCCCCTTTCTTCTACCCCTCCCATCGGTATCACCCGTTGTTTCTCTTCCCCCCTCCCTCCTCTCCGCCTCCAGAGTTCTTTCCCTTTCTTCTCCCTCCCCCAATCACCCGCTAACCACAACCTCCTCCTCCTCCTCCTCACACGATCCTCTCTGCTCTCTTTTAGTCGCCTCACTGCCTCGCCTCCAGCCCTTCCTCATTTGTAGCCATAGCCTCGGCCTTGCCACCGGCCCTCCATCATAGTAGGCCCTCCTTCATCGTCATGGCGTTGCCTCCATTCCCTTGCCCTCGTCTCCACCCTCCATCATCTTCTTCAATGATCCTCTCTTGGACACGCGTGTCGAAACATGTTGAAAAAAGTTGACCACATGTCAAAAAATTTGACACGCATTGACCACGTGTCCCATCGTGTTGGACACGACACAGAAGCTCGGACAGCGCATGCGTGCTTCATAGGTAAGAACTGCACTCACCAAACAATCTAGGGCCATTGTTGTGGAAAGAACTAGATAGAGAGTCTAAGGACTTTCACTATCATTAGTCTCGGGGTAGTGCCAAAAGTTGTGTACAATGCTTACTTTGGTGCCAAAAGTTTCTGTCGGATCACTTAAATGCCAAATTGAAGAAAAAACGATCACTTTGGTGTCACCAGTGAGAAATTCCGGCCAAATTAATTACATGGCTTTTTATATTTAAAAAAAAAGTTGCGATGGCTTTTAAACGATGATGTTTTCCATCCTCCTCAAGAAACGACGTTGTTTTGCCATCATACATGGACATCCTCACAAAAACGAAGCTGTGTAGCTCATATGGGGATTAAAATTAGGGTTTCTTTGTCGTTCGCCGCTCGGCCACCATTGTTCACCCGCCATCGCTCAGCCATCGTTGCTCGGCCACCATCGTAGTTGCTCAACCAGGTGAGCGAGGAGAGACTGAGATTGTTCCTCAAGCAAGAAGTGGCAGGAAGAATAGGAGGTGAGGGCGGAGGAGGAGGAGGAAGAAAAGGGGTTGAATGTGCCATTGCTGGTGCACTGCTGTTGCTACTGCTGGTGCCGTTGCTGGTGCCGCTACTGGTGTTGTTTTTTGGGGAAGAAGACGACATGCCTTCTCTCTCTCTCTCTCTCTCTCTCTCTCTCTCTCTCTCGCAATTTGAGGATTTAGGGTTCTAAGTTGGGGGAAAGACGCCAAATGGCGTCGTTTTGTTGTTTGGATGCCGATTGTACTCTCCGATGAGCCATGTCAGCTTCAAAAATTAATAAAAAGGTACAATGTCGGATTTCCAGCCAATTTGATTGGCGTTGGCACTAAAATGATAGTTTTTCAAATTTGTTGGCACTTAAGTAATCCAAAATAAACTTTTGGCACCAAAGTGAGTGCTGTACATAACTTTTGGCACTGATAATGTACTTACCCCCCATTAATCTCCTATACATAAAAAAAATAGGTGCACTGGACATGCATTAAGTATACACATACAACTATCAAATGCTTAAGTAACACTGATCCAATTAATTATTCTAGTGTGTTGGAAAATCTCCTATAATCTATCCCAAATCATTTAGAATATTATGTGAAATTATTTGATTTGATTTGATTATGTGATATGATTTTGTTAGCTGTATTAGCTACTGATAGAGATTAGGTTCTCTAATCATGTGTGTGTGTGTGTGTCTATATATATATATATATATGTAATCTTTTGATGATGATAAGTGAAAATACAGATTCTTTTCTACATGGTATTAGAGCCTCGTTTTCTGATATGTATTTCCTGCCTTTGTTTCTTTTTCATTACTGTTGCTTCATTGCAGCCTTTTTTCAGCCTTATCATTGCTGTTTTGTTTCAGCCTTGTTGTTGACTTAACCAGTCTTATTGCCAGCCTTCAATTGTGTGATAACCACCCTTGTCTCTCGATCCCTTCTTAGTCTCTCCCTATAATCTGTCCTTAAAGTTGCTGGAATGGAAGATTCAGGGAAGGCTGTCTCCGACCAAATTGGGTCCTCTGTTCAGAATCAATCCAACTCATCGAGATTGGAGATTTTCCCAACATGAAGGAGTACCGATTGGATGGAAAAAATTATCTTCAGTGGGCACAGATTGTGAGGAAATTTCTTAAAGAAAAAGGGAAGCTCAGTCATCTAAAAGGCATTGGTCCAAGACAAGGTGATCCCAAGTTTCAGACATGGGATGCAAAAGATTCTTCAATTATGTCATGGTTGTGGAGCTCAATGCAACCTGAAATCAGCAAAAACTACATGTTTCTCCCTACTGCCAAGGACATATGGGAGGCTATTCGTCAATCTTATTCAAAAGTCCAAGATGCAGCAGTAGTATATGAACTCAAGATGAAGGCTTCAACAACAAAACAATGTAATTGTTCCGTTACGGAACACTATCATCTCATGAGAGGTCTTTGGCTTGAAATAGATCACAATCTGAATATCCAGATGAGGTGTCTTGAAAATACTAATACTCTCTGAAACCATATGGAGAGAGATAGGATCTTTAAGTTTTTGGTAGGTTTGAATGCAAACTTTGACTAGATTTGAGCTCAGATTCTCGGAAAGAAACAACTACCATTCTTGAATGAAGTTTTTTCTACTGTCAGAGGAGAAGAAAGCCAACTGATTGTAATGCTTGAAGACCAACACACCGAAGGATCCTCCATGAAAGCAATTAAGGAGGAAACAAATCCTTATAAAAACAAGAGACCAGATTTAATTAAGACAACGGGCAGTGAAGGTTTATGGTGCAGTTTCTGCAAGAAACCACGCCATACAAGAGAATTGCTTCAAGCTTCATGGAAGAACACAGGTGCTCAGCAAAGCTAAAAGACAGCTGCAAGCGCGCATGACCAGTGAAGGTGAAGTTGCCCCGACGGACCAATACAAACTTGTCAATGAGGAGATACTTAACAGAGAAGAAGTTGGTAAAATCAGGGCTCTCCTTGACTCCCTATCTAAGTCTTCTGATATGTGTTCATTAGTCCAGTCAGGTGCGTGTCTAATTTCTGAAAACTCAACAGCTTCTCAGTATCCTTATTTGTGGATTCTTGATTCAAGAGCAACCAACCATATGACACATGATCCCACTAAATTCGAAACTTATAAACCATCACCAGAAAATAGGAATATTACCATAGCAGATGGATCTCTTGTTACTATAGCTGGTCAAGGAACCATAATTCCAAATCCCTTATTTAAACTTAACAATGTCCTTCATGTTCCTAAGCTGTCCACCAATCTCTTTTCCATTTATCAACTTACCAAAAATTTGAATTGTAAGGTGCTTTTCTCTACTAATCATTGCATTTTGCATGACCTAAAAATGGGGAGGATGATTGGATTTGCCAGGGAACGGAATGGGCTCTACTACCTTAAGGATTCGACCAGAAGTGGTTGGTCTCTTGTAGGATATAATACCTCTTACAACTCTTGTAATCCTATCCACTCGTCTCAGATTTGGCTTCACCATTTTCAATTAGGACATCCACCATTTAGTCTTCTTAGGACTATGTTTCCTTCCATTTTTAAAGACGTTGCTGTTGAAAATCTTCATTGTGAAGTTTGTGAACTTGCAAAACACCGTCGTGTTTCATTTCCTTTGAATAATAATGCTATAGTTTCAACACCATTCTCTCTTATCCATACTGATATGTGGGGTCCATCTAGAATTGCTAATTTTACAAGAGCTAAGTGGTTTGTCTCTTTTATTGATGATTGTACTCGAATACATGGCTATATCTTATGAAAGACAAACCTAATGTTTAATCTATTTTTCAAAACTTTCATAAAATGATAGTCAATCAATTTGGGGTGTCAATTATTAGACTTATGTCTGATAATGGGAAAGAATATTTCAATCAGTATCTTGACTATTTTTTCCAAACTCAGGGTATTATTCATGAGTCTTCCTGTGTTGATATCCCTCAACAAAATGGAGTAGTTGAAAGGAAAAATAGGCACCTTCTAAAAGTTACTCGGGCTCTTCTCTTTCAAATGTCTGTTTCTAAGCATTTTTGGGGAGGAAGCTGTTTTAACTTTAGCATATCTTATTAATTGGGTTCCTTCCAAAACCTTAGGAAATAAAAGTCCCTTACAACTTTTGTCTACCTTTTATTGTGATGTCTCCCATAAATATCACATTTCCCTTCGGGTCTTTGGTTGTGTTGCATTTGTGCATATTCATAATCACAATCGAAACAAACTCGACCCTCGAGTTTTAAAGTGTCTTTATTGGATAATCTAATACTAAAAAATGTTATAAATGTTAAGACCCTTTAACATGTCGAGTTTTTATCTCTATGGATGTCACTTTTAATGAAAACCAATCATTTTTTACTTCCAACCACTATCTTCAAAGGGAGACTCCTAATGAAGATAGTGGGTTTGAACCACTGCCTTCACTACCTAGTGCGTCGCTCAATCATATTTCGTCCAATCCACCTTCGTCTCCTTCCCCATTTCTATCAAGTCCTAGCCCTCTTAGTTCACCTAGTCCTTCATCAAGTCCATTGAGTCCTCTGACCGGCCCAATTCGAAACAAAAATAAATAGGAACATAGTTCCAATAAAAGGAACCCATGGACCATTAAGTACAAAACTGATGGCACCTTGGAGAGGTATAAAGTAAGGTTGGTTGCAAAGGGGTATACCTAAACCTGTGTGGTGGATTATCAAGAGACCTTCGCACCAGTAGCAAAGATGAACACAGACGGAAACTACTTTCTTTTGCAGCTAATTTTGGTTGGTCTTTGCAACAATTTGATGTGAAGAATGCATTTCTACATGGAGATTTGGAGGAGGAACTCTTCATGGAGCTTCTACCAGGTTTTGAGAAGGATTTTGGAAACAATCAGATGTGTCGACTTAAAAGGGCTCTATATGGTCTCAAACAGTCCCCAAGAGCTTGTTTTGGAAGGTTCACGAAGGCAATGCTTGAGATGGGTTACAAGCAGAGTAGATGGGATCACACCCTATTCATCAAATATTCAAATGAAGGTATGGTCACAGCTCTACTTGTATATATAGATGATATAGTTGTGACTAGTAATAATGAAGTTGAACAAAAGTCTCTTTAAGAGCACTCTTGCTCAACAATTTGAGATCAAGGTATTAGGGAAATCCCTTATAATGTTTTGAAGATGACAAAATAAATCAAAGACTACTAACGTGTTTAATGGTTGAGTAATAGACTATGCATATGATAGAATGTGTAAATGATTTTATCAAAGTCTATACTTGGAAGAACCATAAGGCAGATTTTATTCTGAAGCTGGACTTATTCAGACTTCCATCCAGATTATAAAGTCTATTTTAGACAGAAGACACTCAGACTCTACTTCATCCAGAATGAGACACATGTTCAGAACGTAACAGATTCAGAACAAAGCATGTTCAGAATGAGACAACTTGACAGAACATAACACAAGCCCCAAACATATAACGGCTAGTGATTTGGTTTGGATTCTACATCAAGATAGATTTGATTGACTCAATCTTATTGATTGGCAATTGAATATTGAAGACAAGAAATTTCTAAATGAAGAAGCTCTACTTATGGAAACCAAGATTCTGTTTGTATGGGTGATCAGAATCAATTTGGGATTCTACTTTTGTCACTCAACGGCTACTAAATCTTCTAGATACAAATATGAGTAGATTGGAAGACGATTCTCTAAGATACTGTCCAACGGCTAGTTTGGAAGTGAATGAGTATTTAAGGAGACCAAGGACCGATGAGCAAGTAAGAGACGGAGCGTAGAATTTATAATTCCAAAGTCTGAGCGAACTTTGATCATACACTTGTCTCGGTGATCTTAAATGTTTGTAATCGTGAGAGAAATACCAAAAGAGTGACTTAGTGAGATAGTGTGATCTACCACTAAGTGTTTGCACTCAAAGTTGTAATCTCTTGTTGTTCACATAGTGAAATCTAACTAGAAGGCTGTTAGCGTGAGAGAATGAATGTAGACTTGATCTAAGCCGAACCACTAAATTTCGTGTGCAACATTCTCTTTCCTTAACTCTTCATATTTAAATCTATTGCATACTCACAGGTTATTTCAAAAGTCTGTTTCATCACATAATAGATTCTGAACATCTACCAAAAGTCTAGTGGCTTGTTTATCAGACTCTAATCCTTATTCAGACTTTGCTCACAACTTATTTTATTCCGCATTTATTTTTCAAGACTTCTTTGAAACACCTATTCACCCCCCTCTAAGTGTTCGTACTAGCACTTTCACAAGGACCTTGAAAAGTTGAGGTACTTCCTTCATATTGAGGTGACCTACTCTAAGAAATGTATTTTTATATACTAAAGGAAGTATGTACTTGATCTTCTCAAGGAAACGTGATGTTCCAATAGCAAGGCAGTGAGCACTCCTATTGATGTAAACCATAAAATGAATGGACACAAAGAGAGTGGCATTGTTGATAAAGGGAGATATCAAAGGTTAGTAGGAAGGCTTATTTATCTATTTCATACTAGGCCAGACAAAGCCTATGTTGTGGGAGTTGCAAGTCAGTTCATGCATGATCCTAAAGAAGAACATATGCAAGTTGTCTACCAAATTCTTCACTACTTCAAAGCTACTCTTGGAAAAGGTATTTTGTTTAAAAAGGGTGACAAGTTGAATCTTGAAGTCTATACTGATGTAGATTATGCTGGGTCACCAATAGATAGAAGGTCCACATCTGGCTATTGCACTTTTCTAGAGGGAAATCTTGTCACTTGGAGGAGTAAAAAACAAAATGTGGTTGCTAAATCAAGTGCTGAAGCTGAATTCAAGGCGATGGCGAATGGGATATGTGAACTTTTGTGGCTCAGGATTGTCATTGAAGACCTCAAAGTGGAACACAAAGGAACTATGAGACTTTATTGTGATAGTAAATCAGCAATCAACATTGCTCACAATCCAGTTAAGCATGATCGAACCAAGCATATTGAGATAGACAAGCATTTTATAAAGGAGAAGCTTGAATCTAGTTTGATCAGTACTCCCTACACTCCTAGCAAAGATCAGCTAGCAGATGTATTGACCAAAGGTCTACCAGTGTTGAGATTTCAGGAGATTATCAGCAAGTTGGGCATGAAAGATATTCACTCATTAACTTGAGGGGGAGCGTTGGAAAATCTCCTATAATCTCTCCCAAATCATTTGGGATATTATGTGATATTATTAGATTTTTTGATTTTGTGATCTGATTTTGTTGGCTGTAAATTAGCTACTGATAGAGATTAGGTCCTCTATTCTTGATTTTCTCACCTAATTTAAATATATATATATATATACACACCATGTAATCACTTGATGATGATAAGTGAATATACAGATTCTTTTCTACATAGCGTAAACAAGTAACACTACTGAAACTTGTGAATTGTGCTCCTTAAGGAACATAATATCATCAATCTATGTTTGCTCTAAGACTAGAGTCCCACCAAAATAATTAGTTGATAATAATCACAAATTCAGAACCGAAATCATTGTAAGATATGGATGGTGATATAAGAAGCATTCAAGATAACAGGTTCAAGGGTTATAAATGGGACATGTTATCGTGGTCTAAGTTCTATTGATAGCTCGACTACTTTACAGGAAGAGTTGCCTATAGCTTGGCCTAAACGGAACAATTTGAGATTTTAGATTCTTATAAAAAATAAGAAAAAGAAGCCTAGGTTCAGCATCAAAATACTTACATATAATCTACTCCTACCAAGTTGCTGAAGGAGTTGGGGATTTCGCCACTCAGTCTGTTAAAGCTGAGGTCTCTGCAAAACAATTGAATGGAAATGATACGAATAGAATGATAATACAGTTTTAACCAACTCTCACTGGACACTCTTAGTATACTTAGGAGGATTGTACAAACACAGACGGCATCACTGAACCTGCAAGTCCACTTTAGATGTTCAGACATACAGGTCAAGTGCTAGGTGCCTATGCTTTATAGTAGACAATCATTTCCAGAAGCATTCATCGCATAAAATCAAATGTTCATCAAGTTGGTCACACGCTGTAAATATGCATAAATTCTGCCGTAAATCATATTTACGACTTGGAAATTTTAATTTATACAACTAGAAATGCTACTCGGGCACTAAATTGAATGCATTCCCTGGAATGCAACATATTATAGTTCAAATCAAGAGATTCTATTTATCTAAGAGGAACAAAACTAAAGCTAATCATAATTTAATGAACATATCTCCTTCATAACATTTTATTCATCAATAAAAGGATGACAAGAAAATATCAGGGTGCTTAGAAAGTATAATATCAGCTTGAGTGAATAAAAAATAGAAAATAAAGTGAGGATTTTAAAAAACAGGAAGGCATGATTCTGCAGTCCAATACAATTATCAATGGAGAAATTACAACCTAGTCAAACCTAAAGAAAAGGAAATGGAGTATATGATAAGCTGCACAGAACCACAGAAATTTGGTTATTCAAAATGTCCACAAAGAATAAGCATTGATGGCTGATGATGACAGAATGGCAAAAAATTGCTGTTAAATGTAGCATTTATAAAATCTTATAGAGATGACCAGATGAATAAGAAGAATATACTTGTGTAAAGATGCATTTGAAACCATGCTTTCATCCAAACAGAGAATGTAATGGCTTAAAAACATACGACAGTCAAGCATAAAAATCCAGTTAGATATTGTGGGGCTGAGATTCGAGTATGTAAACCACTAGAAGGAAGATTTCCAGATGATCAACCACTAGAAGCCTCCATTGAAGTTAGTAAAATAGACAAAATGGGCATCACAACCAAGGTAGGAATTATTGTGGTTTTTATTCCTAGCAAAGTGAAAACAAAGAAAGAAAATGTCCATCTACTTCTGGACAAACTGTATATTCTAAGGCAGAGGCCACAATCACCAAACACTTAAATGCCACATCACAATTCATAATTCATCAATATCAACAGAAAAGATCAAAACACCATTGAAGTCAGTAAGGGACCTTCAAGCCATCTGAAATGGGTTCCTTAAGTGCAGCCAATAGTCAACCGTAAACTAGTAGAAATTTCAGTCATTAAGGGTAAAATTATTTATTCTGCTTGGAATAGGAAAAGGGGAAAGCCGTTTTCCACTCACAATGTTTTTAAGTTCGTCAATTCTGCTAGATAACCAGGTAGCCCTCCTATAAGATTGCAGCTCCTAAGATTCCTATAAGGGAAAAGCACCGATATTGTCACATTGCCAAGACGATTTGGCTCTCTTGCATTAAATAAACTATTCGTGGAGGGGCAGTGCTCTCACAATGTCTTAATATCTTTACATTGAAGTTGTGGAACTGGGGAATTGGGTCCATCGAGGTCGCTTATTCTCCTGCATATCAAAATCAAATAGGAAAATTTATTAGATTGATACCATTTTAAAGAAAGGAGAGATGAAATTGAAATGCCAAACTTCCATACTGACAGATCGGACAATTTCTCCAAAAGTGAGATCCCAGAAGGAATTGGCCCTTGCAACCCACTTCCTTGAATAAACCTGATGATACAATTCATAGATTGAATTAGCTTGAGGGTATATCTATAGAGACCGACTTAAAAGGTGAAGAAGCATTAAGCCTTACAGTTTTTCAAGATTTGTCAAGTTCTGAATAAAATTGGGTATCTTTCCCGTGAACTGATTATCACCAAGTCGCCTACAGTGCATCGAACGACAAGATTGATATGAAGAAGAAAGAATAGAAATATATAAATATTGGCAGAGTTTGTGGAAACTGGAAACTAACAGGTCCTGTAATGCCGTCAATTCAACAAATCTCTGAGGCAGCTCCCTGGTGAAATTATTTGACGTAAGGCACCTGAAACAAGAAAACTCAATGGTATCACGTTGGTCAATTGAACTTGAATGATGATATCTCAACAGATCACTCCAATTGATAAATTCCCCTCGCCAGACACAAAATCATCAGCGAAAAAATAACTCAATGAATGATACAGAAATTTGCATCCAGAGACTCGCAATCGAAGTAACCGCGACAAGTTCCCGAGCTCTGGAGGCAGAGGTCTAGAGAGCAGATTGATCTCGACGACTCTGAGCACAATGAGAAAGTTAAAATCTTGAAACATCAATCAAATTTGAAACAGCGAAGAGGCCAAACGCGAGCGTCAGGATGAGTGGTCACTTACAATCCTTCTAGTGTGGATATGTTTCCCAGCTCCTTCGGGATTGGACCAGTCAATCGGTTTCCGAGCAGAGAACTGCACCAACGTCATCGCGTTTCTCCCAATCAAATAGAACATACGCTCGCGAGAGAGAGAGAGAGAGAGAGAGAGAGAGAGAGAGAGAGAGAGGGGGGGGGAGAGCACATACATGTTGCGCAACTTCGTAGAGCCCCATTCTTTAGGAATCGTGCCGTTCAGGTAGTTCCAGCTGACGTCACTATTTATAGAGACAGACGGCGGTGACGATAATGGTGATGAAGAAGAAGAAGAAGATCAAAAATGGAGAAAGGGGAAATGGAGAGAGAGTGCTTACAAGTTCTCGAGGAAAGGCAATCTGAAGAGTCGAGGCGGAAGAGTACCGTTTAGAGACTGCTCCTTAAGAATTCTGTTTTCGCAATGGCACGAAGGCTTATTCTATCTTTACTTAAAAATTAGGCATCAAAATGATGTTAAAAAATGGCTATAGTACATCAATCGATTCTACGCGATAAAACTCTTCGAAAATTGCCTCAAAAGAGAAAAGGTTTTGTTTATGCATATATGTATATATATACACACAAGAGAAGCATACACCACTAAAAACACAAGCCTTCTGTGCACTGATAAAACTCATATATGTAATAAGGAAATGATAAAATCATAATTCTCATTTTACCTCTACAATTAAAGGGAGCATAACAATCATCAGTTTGATATTCGATTGTGATTTTTGAGTTTAACACTTTAATCACTAAAAATATGGTAAACTCATTTATGATCTCAATTTAAATGTTAAGCACATAACACGCGATTGTATCAATAAAAATTATGAAAATTTATATAATCATAGTGTAGGCAATTAATAATATGCTTCTGATTACTTCATGAGTAATTTTGATATGATAAATGACTTATTTATTGTCAATACATTTCGACCCAAAATCGGGCCAAATTTCTTTCGATGAAATGCTGATACGATGCAAAGAGACTCGGTTTAGTGTTTAGCATGTCAACCAGTCATCTCTATAAAGAGATTGGTGCCCAATCGCACGATTAATATCAAAGTCTAGCTAGGAGTTTATGATCATAAAAATTCATGAAATTGAGAGAGAGAGAGAGAGAGAGAGAGATGCTGATGACATGGGAAACGGTGTTTTTGTCGACGCAGAAATTTTTGCAGGTGACAGCATCTTTATTTTTATCATCAATCACTTTGTTGGCGCCCCATCCACCCTCGACCCCGCATGGATCTGCGCTGAAATTCTAGTTCAATTTTCCTAACGTCTCTGCTATTTCTCTCAACGCATCCACTGAAAGAGAAAAGAGCAAAACAAGTCAAACGAGACAGCAATATATCATGCGAAACAAGCACAAACCAGGTCAGATTCTCGTGTACTCGAGGTTGAACATAAGTAATTGGTGGGTTTTTTAACCTATAAAAGAAAGCACAAGAAACTCGTTACACTTGCGAGCGGAAAACAGAAGATGGAAAAGGATCAGTACGAAGAAAGCAGTACAAGATTGGTGAATTTTCTTTTTAAAAACAATTTCACCTTCGTCGTTGGGCAGAAGGGTGGAGGCAGCAGCAAAGTGAATAGTGCAGAGAAGGATGAGCACAGAGAAGAGAGATGGAGCCGATAAGAGATTCCTCATCATCTCAGTCTCAAGATCAACCCGGAGAGAGATGATTGTTATGAGAGTGGTCTTAGCTTCTTCATGCATTTACGTACGAAAATAGGGAGAGTGGACGAAGAATTTTCACTCCTGAACGTCTACATGCGAGAGCGAGAGCGAGTGAGAGACGGAGAGTGATGTCTGAAAGTGAGAGAGAGAGACAACCATAAATCTTCCTCAAATGTAGGGATAGAATGGAGTAGTAAAGCTTTTGTCCAACTCTCTTGCCTAATTTTGTTCTTCCAGTGACAATGGTCTTTTCCGTTCCTCTGAGTTTGCTATGATCACGTCTCAGATTTAGCTTATTATATAGTTTATCAAAGGCGGAGTCCAAATTCCATGATTCTTAGAAACTTCATCAGCTCATTAAGTAGTCTGAAAAATAATTAGATTCACTTTTTCGGGACACTTTTTTTCTCCTCTTTCTTTTGACTTCAATTGTAAGAAATTACTGTTCTTTTTAAAAATAATCCAGGGACTTTGGCCATGAAGACCTGGTTACGTGGAGGACAATGAAACACCCCGCAAGCCCCACAAATTGGTTTAGTCTGATTCATCGGCCCCTAACCTGATATAGTTAGCACACCATTGGTGGTATCATATATCTTGAATATACATAATAAAAAAAGTTGTCCTATCAAAGTTGTTCCAAAAAAATCATATATGTCGAGTTTGGGAGCCAATATCTTAAGACTTTTTAGAACAATAGGCACCATACTCTATTACATTAATTAGTGGGTGCTTGTACATTAGCATATCTAAGTCTCTATCGATGTTGACAGGTGTTTCACCCATTCAACATGGAATTATTCGAAATAAATTAATCCAAGTCAACTATACAACACTCTTTTTCGGAGAAAATTATCAAAAAAAAATTATAAACTTATTATATTAAATAATAAAATTTTTCAATTGTACAAATTCAGTCTTAAACTTTTTTACAGTTTTCCAATATAGCCCACCCGGCTCTCGCCATGGTGACCGATAGAGGAAGAAGATAAAAGAAAAGGAAAGAAAATAAAATAAATTAAAAATTAAAAATGTGGATTTTTTTTTTTTAAATTGCAAAAATTGTCCACTTGATGGCTAGCTGTACCACGTAAGATAACTAGTCCACATCAACAATCTCCTATCAAAATTGACTAGTGAACTTAATTGGTTTAAAAATGTTTATAACTCAATAAATATAGTTGAAATGTTTAGGATTAAATTGGCGCATAATTACTCCCATTCTTTCTTGAGCTGCTGATTAGAGCTCTTTTAACTTTGTCCACATACTACAACAATCATTTACTACCACAAATATTAATATATATAGATCAAACACGTGTGGAGATGCATGTGTCCATGCATGACTGTCTTTGTTTTTGGCTTCTAAAAAAGTCAATAATTTTTAAACTCAAATATCTGAAAAATTATAAAAAGATTATATGAGAACTGTTGTGGCAAATGAAAGGTTTCAAGTGCTTATAATTTTTTTTCAAACGTCCAAATTATGTGCATAGAAATTTAAAGAAACTTTTAACTGTTTATATAGTCATCGACGAAAAAGGCTGACATTTTCCAATTACAAGACGAGTCATGGAATCATAGCGAGGGGGGAGTTTTGCACTTTGACTTTGCTTTGGCCTAACATGGCCTCTTTTATCTCTGTTCCATGTTAGAAATGTAACCGCCGAAAAATCAAGGCACGTAAAACAAAAATTTAGACTTAGACCAAATAATAATGGTTCCACGGATGACGTCATGCACAAGACCATCTTCTATGCACATCTAGTCAGATTAATGTCGAGTCGTTGAGGGTTATTTTAATACTATCAACCAAAGTAGTTATATTCAACACGCAAGTTTGGTAGCTTTGAAAATTCCAAGTTAATTTTAAGCAATGCATTCTAAGCATGGAATCTCGTCACTTATCTTGAAGTCTTTCTTGACTATGAGAAAACTATGTAGATTGGAACATTTTCTGTTGGGTATTTCAATAGTATTGAAAATTCGAAAGTTATTATTTTTTTAACGATTTTCGACCATCATCAATTTATAACTATTTTTGCCCGCCATTAATTCTAATGGTTTTATAATGTTTTCTAAAGTGGTTGGATTAGATCTCTCAATAAGACAAACAAGAGAATAGTCAAATCTCAATCACCTCACTTTTTGATCTTCTAGATAAGAGATTTCTCAAGCCCTATTTAGTCAACTGGATTGTTAGAGATATATTTAACATATTCTGTGATCCTGTTTATTATTATGCGGTCATGTATATTTTCTTTGATTGGTCTTCATTTGTTACTTTAGATAGTTATTATATTAAGCCTATTGACGAGGCTCATGTACTCTTTATTTGATATTGTACAGAATATTACATTTTTAGTCACTATAATTCTCAACTTGGATTGAAAAAAAATAGAACTCCTCCACAGTAGAACTTAGTCAGTTTACTTGCCTAGCCGCCTGAAGCGTTGTTAGTAGACTACACTATGACGTCGCTTCCTTAAAGGTGATTCGATGTTTGACCATTTAATTACCGTTTTTTTTTGTCAAAAACCTTTTAATTACACCCTTTTATTATTGTTGACACGGTGATTTTTGAACTCGACAAGAACTGCCCAGTCAACCATGCAACGAGGGGACCATCATTGATGGATGGTAAAGTTCTACGACAAGAAACATGCTTGCATGCATTGGCGACAGGAATCTCCGGAGACAATTATTCATTCTTGCCGACAATGAGAACCCGAGCTCCATGATTTGGCAATTTGCTTTTGCATTCATATTCTAGAACGTGAAATTTACGCTAATGAGCTTCTTTGAATTTTTGATGTACCTCTTTTCTTTTTTGTGATAGGAAACTTTCCATACGGACGTTTCGTCGTGTTCACAAGAAATGTCAATCTTTCACATCTACTTGATGCTTCCATGAATGTCTTTACACATCGCACTGTGAACATATCAGTACACACATTACTGCAACTAAGAGTTGATTCGAATGCTAACGAGAGTAAGTGTGGGCTGGGTTGAAGATCTTCATTTAACCAGTGAATGTGTCAAATTTGGGAAAATTATCGTATTAGGTAGGCAGAATATGATTTTCAGCATATAATTATTATCAGTTGAAGCGTCCAATGTGAACCATCTTAAATTTTGAGACCCACGTTCTCCCTTAAGTCTAATCATGGAAACCCATGATTCTCACGTATTTAATTTCTCTATTCCTTTGTTTTCCAATTTGATTTACATGTTTCGGATCTTGATATTTTCTAACTTTATTTTGATCTTAAATGCATATGTCATCATCTAGTGAGAGGAACATAGATTAAAAGACAATGTGAATAGATGAGACCTGCCACTTATTTTGTAAAAAACCATTTTTATGCTTTGCCAATTTCTTGACATTAACTCCTTTCCAATCTCTAAACCTTCCTATGTCCTATAAAAATTTCTAAACCATTAATGCTTTTCCATAGCGATATTGGTCGTTAGTATTCATTTGTAAACCTATCCTTTCATGAGTCATGGAAAAATTACCTCTGTAGCTTGCCACCAATTTTATCTTAAACTAAAATTTAAGTTCATTTTTTTTATAGTGACTCGCAATTATTAAACTGATGATAGTTATAAAATTGACAAATTTTTTTCCCAAATATCACTATTTAAATAAAATTTCACTAACAATTGCATCTATAATCATAAATCAAACCTAAACCTAAGTGATTTAAGAAATATAGATAGATGGAAAAATAAGTCATCTTACGTTATAGTGATGGCGCGCTCATTGAACGCGGTCCGACTTGCATTCTCTGACCCACCCAAGTTGCAAAAGTTAAAATCAAACACCAACGGTCAATGTCAACTCCACAGCGACATTGACTTCACTTAGTTCCCAAAATTCATTGCTTTGCATTGCACAAAAACGAACCATTTTTACTAAATTTTTAATAGAGTTAAGAGAGAGAGAAGGAAGGAATGGCATGGCTTTGAATTGTTAGGTTCTATTTATTAATTCGATAAGAAAGTGAAAAAGTAACTCCTAGAGGTAATGGTCCACCGAGATACAGGTGCTTGTCGGACTCCACTTAATGCATCCCTTCTTTTTGGTTCTTTTTCGGTTAGGTACTTAGAGCACGTTTGATAACGCTTCGCCTGGGAACAATTTTTACTGATAAATGATTTTTTATATTTCTGTTCTCGGAAACAATTTCTAAGCAAAATAATGCATTTTATAACTTCCGAAATTTTTATTCCCAAGATAGAAGTATGTTTGGTAAAATTCTTAGATTTTTAATTCTTTTATTATTATTTTTCTTTTTCTCTTGGGCCGGTGCCGCCCCTGTCGTGGACCGGCGACCGGTTGGGCGACGTCCGACGAGCTCGCCGGAGCCTTGCTCGGCCCCCACGAGGCTCACCCTTGCCAAATTTGGGCGAGGCTGAGCCTCACCGGTGGCCCGGCGAGCACGGCGAGGCTCGCCTCGCCGGTGGCTAGGCGAGCCTTGCCGAGTGCCACCGTCTCGGGCGAGGCCGACCTCGCCCGGCCCGTGCAAGGCCGAGCCTTGTCGTGGCTTGGCGTCTCCGAGGGCTGGCGATGCTTCGGCGAGGTCATCGGCCCTCGTCGGCCGATTGCTGGCGCCAGCCATGGCCGAGGCCGACAACCAACCAAAAGGAAGAAGAAGAATACGAAAGAGAAGAAAAAGAAGAGAGAGAAAAATAGATTCTAGAAATTATTCCTGGAAACAAGAAGATACTTTTTTCTACTTCTTGTTTTGTTCCAAATCTATTCCCGGGAACAAAAAAATAGATTTTTTGTTCCTGTAAACAAAAAGTTTTACCAAACAGGTTTCTATTCTTTTTTCGTTCCGGAATAAAAGAACAAAAAATGTTTTTTTTTTTTTTTTTTGGTAAATGTAAGAATATATTGAGAGCTTTAACCAAATGTACACAAGATCGGTGCCAAAAACAAACACTCAAAGAGACAAAGGTCAAAAAGAGTGTAAGGGAGCCGATGTAAAAAGACAACACCCAAGAAAACGAGGAGACCAACTAAACAACTAAAACCAAGAGCCAAAAGAAAACAGCCACCCGACAAGAGGGAAGAAAACAAGGACCAGCTGTCTTTAGGAAATAGAGACAAACACCAGCCAGCTAGACGAGCAGCAGCGAATGATGATAAGCACTCTACCCGGACCAAGAGGAGGCAGCAATGGATTGAGGATTGGTGAAGATGGAAGAATTGAGCCCTCAACTACGTTGGAGCCTCCTGTTCCTTGGGTTGTCCACCACGTTACTGAATGTGAGAGCCTTGTCTTTGACCACTTGGATGAGATGGTTCTTCAAAGCCACCAACGCCAAGGTCTCCTCATGAAAGATAATGTTGTTTTGCTTCTTCCAAATCAGGTGGCATAAGGCTCTAAAAGAGAAACGGGCGACGCTGTGGAGAAAATCCTTACCAAGAAGGAATTTCAAAGCCCACGAGAGGTTCTCCGACCAAGATCTATTTCTCCACGGAAGATTACATCTCGCAGCCCAAAAATAAGAGAGGCTAGCCGAGATACGACATTCAAAGAATAGGTAATCAACAGAATCTGGCCTGGAATTACAAAAAGCACATAAACCACTGTTAATTTTGCCATAAGAAAGGAGGAGAACCTGTGTGGGTAAGCGGTTTCTAATTATCAACCAAAGATTAAACTGAAATCTTGGAGCGATAGAGTTGTTCCATATAAGCGAAGCCCAAGGAACACGATCCTTCTTTCTCCAAATGATTTCCCAAGCCGAGGCTACTAAGAAAACACTAGAAGAGCACCCAAGCTAGGTAAATCTATCAAGGGAATGAGAGAGAACCGGAAGAGAATAATCTCCAGCTTCCAAAAGAGTCCTGAGGTCACCACCATAAGGGGTGAAAAGATCCGCTAACGTGGCTTGTTTGGAAAAGCCTGAACTATTAATGAAGGAATCTGGAAAGAACAGGTGAAGCGGGCCTCTCGGGTGCCAAAGGTCAAACCAGAGAGAAACCGAGAAACCATCACCAACTTCCCAAGAAAAGGATGATCGAAATTCCCGCCTTAGATGAAGAATTTTTTTCCAAGCCCAGGAACAAACAGAGGGGATGCGAGAAACCCAAAAATTCTCTTTCTTTAAGAAGGTTGTGTGGATCCATATACACCACAATGACTCCTTATCTGTGAAAAGAATCCAAATATACTTAAGCATTGTAGCTTTATTGCAGTCACGAAGCCTGCGAATGCCCAAACCTCCTTCAACCTTCGGAAGACATACTTCCTCCCAAGTGACTTTGCCCCCACCCCCCAACCCTAAGGGAAGGGCCTTTCCAAAGGAATTGCCTCAAGATTTGTTCTATGTGATCTAACACAAAGCAAGGAAGAATAAACACACTGGCCCAAAAGCTTTGGATAGAGTGGAGAATTGACCTGATTAGTTGAAGTCTTCCAGTGAAAGAAAGGAATCTCTGGGCCCAGGATTGGACTCTGGTTGTGATGCGATCAACAAGTGAAATATAGTCCGTTTTGTTAAGCCTCTTAATGATGATCGGTACCCCCAAATACCTCACCGACAACTTTCCTTCCTGAAACCCAAGGGCCATAAGGAAGTAATTCCGAAGAGAAGGGGAGCCGCCTGCAAGGAAGACTTCACTCTTATTTGAATTTGGTCTTAAACTGCTCCAAGAAGAGAAGATGTCCAGCCCTTTTTTTAACAAGGAAACCAACGCCCAATCTGCCTGGCAAAATAAGAATACATCATCTGCGAAGAAAAGGTGAGAGAGCTTCACAGCTTTGCATCTCCAAAAAAACTTGAAGTCCGGATGCGAGACATGGGAGCTGAGAATCCCAGAAAAAACTTCCATCACTAAGGTAAAAAGATAAGGCGACATAGGATCCCCCTATCAAAGGCCTCGGCCACCGGAAAAGAAGCCATGAAGTTCCCCATTAATCGAGATGGAGTACTTCGGAATGCGCACACAGACCATAATAAGCTTAGTCATCCAAGCGGGGATACCAAACGCTGTAAGTGTTAATTCAAGAAAATCCCAATCAACCGTGTCATATGCCTTTTGAAAGTCTACTTTGATAGCGTATTTAGGTAAATGAGGGTCCAAGTGGAAGCCAGCAAAGAGCTCTTGGGCCAAAAGAATGTTATCATTGATCCTTCTACCCTTAACAAAAGCATTTTGTGAGGGGCTAATCAAGTCCCCAAGAACGGCAGCTAGACGATTAGCCAGAATCTTTATGATGACTTTATATAAGGTATTGCAACACGCAATGGGCCTGAAGTCTGAAACAGCACAAGCATTGGGAATTTTAGGCACCAAAGCTAGGATAGTATTATTCACCTCCTGTAAGAGTCTACCAAAAGAGAAGAAATCTTTCACAGCATCCAAGACTGAAGGCCCTACAGTCTCCCAACAATTCTTGAAAAACTCAGCAGTGAAACCGTCTGGCCCAGGAGCCTTGCCTCTAGCGAGGAAAAATAAAGTGTCACGGATCTCAGAATCGAGCACAGGGCGGGAGAAAACACTAACCTGCTCCTCTGAAAGAGGACGCCTGATGAGTGCCTGTAGATCCTGCAAGGAGGGCTTCAAGAGAACCTCCTGCGGTGTCAAAAGGTTGCTGAAATAAGAGACAAAGACATGTTGAACACTAACCAAATCCATGACCAGAGAGACAGTAGAATCCCTAACCGAGATAATTCTGTATCGAAGTTGTCTTCTGTTGACCGATCTCACCCTAGACTTCTGTCTATAGAAAGATTCTTCATGACTACGCAGATCAACAAAGATCTGACGTTGATCCTTTTCCAGCTCAGCAAGAATAATATTGGTCGGGTCTTGTTGGAGGGCAATTTGGGTGAGTCGAAGATCATTCCTCGCTTCAGCCGTTCTCATAGAAATGTCAGAAAATGATTCTCTATTGAGTAGCTTGAGATGGCCTTTAAGAATCTTTAATTTGCAAACAAGCTTATACATATGAACCCCTCCCTCGGAGAGTCCCACACTAGAACAAAAAATGTTGTTCCGAGGAACAAAAATAGATTTTAACAAACAAGCCCTTAGGATATAGGATCTGGTTTCTAATTTCAATGGAGGTCTGCCGATTAAGGAATCACGATTTATGAAGTTGCAATAGATTTGCTATTTTGCTTTGCTGGGTTGTAGTTGTAGTAGCAGCAGTGAATCACCCACCTTCGATGTGGACACTTCAATTTATGTCGTGGGATGTTAAGGAGCATTTGGTAACGCTTTCATTCCGAGGAACAATTTTGATGAGAAATAGTTTTTTTCTTTTATGATTCTAGAAACAATTTTTGAGTATAAGAACGCGCTTGGTAACTATACAAAATTTATGTTCCCTTGATAGAAATGTGTTTGGTAAAATTGTATAATTTAGTTGTTTCTTTTGATTTTTTAATATTTTTATCATATTATCTTTTTTTCTTCTTTCTTTTTCTTTTCTCTCCTTCTTCCTCTTTGTGGCTGGTCGCCGAGATCTAACAAGGCCGAACCTCCTAGTGGCCTAGCCAAAATGAAGAAGAAGAAGAAGAAGAAGAAGAAGAAGAAGAAGAAGAAGAAAAGAAAGAGAAGAAAAAACAGGAGAGAGAAAAATTATTTCTAGAAATTGTTTCCGAGAATAAGAAACTACTTTTTTTCTACTTCTTATTTATGTTCCAAATCTAAACCTGGGAACTAAAAAATAGATTTTTGTTCCCGAAAATAAAAGTTTTACCAAACATATTTCTATTCTTTTTTATTCCCCGGAACAAAAGAACAAAAATAATTATTCGAAGAACATAAACAAGTTTTAACAAATAGGCCCTAAGTGTCCACTTCGTCAATATTCACTCGGTGGGAAAAGTGTTAAAAAAATCTTAAACCTTTTTGTATTGTAATAATTTAGTCATAAATATTTTTTTGGTACCAATTTAGTCATAAACTTTTTTTACTTTGTGTCAATTCAAACCTTTCTAGCTAATTTTGTTCGAATTTTGCTAACCGAGCACCGGTCGGGCCGACGTGGCGGGATCGGCGATGACGTGTACAACTTTTAATAATATTTTTGAATATTTTTATTTTTCTTTTTTTTTTCTTTTTTTCCTTCTCCTCCTCCTTCTTTCAACCGGTGGCCGCAAGGCGGCGAGGCTTGCCCTCGCCGATTTGGCGAGGGTCAAGCCTCACGGCCATGGGTGCAGCCAAGGCCTTGCTAGAGGTTGGGCAAGGCTCGTCCTCGTCGGATCTACCAAGGCCTTAGTCGCGAGGGCAGCCTCGCATTGACCGATGAGGGTCGAGCCTTGTCGGCCATGGGCGAGCCTTGCTGCCCCAAATGAGGCCACCCTTGCGGCCACTGGCCTTGCCGAGGTCCGGTGATGGACTAGAGGAAGGAAGAGGATAAGGAAAAAAAGAAAAAAGAAAATAAAAAAACAATAAAAAAATTCAAAAATATTAAAATATTATTAGAAGTTGTCCATGTTGATGCCAATCATGCCATGTCAACTGATCAACACCCAGTCAGCAAAATCCGGCCAAAATTAGTCAAAAAGGATTGAATTGGCACTAAGTAAAAAGATTTAAGGCTAAATTTGTACCAAAAAAAGGTTTATGACTAAATTGGTACAAATGTAAAAGATTTATGACTTTTTAAACACTTTTCCCTTCACTTGGCAGCCACCTCTCACATCTCCGGCGGAGTAGATGAATCCATTAAGCTTTTGGTTTCGGTTTCAACTTGTTTGATTCTTTTGACATTAACCTAAGATCTTTTGGGCATTGACTCATAATATAGAACCATGGATAGAATGGAAGTAGTCTGCTGATGAGGTAGTAATCCACCATTTGCAAGAAATAGTGATTGGACAAGCAAGTTCCTCTAGATACTTTTTTGGCGGGTAGAAATACAAGTTTCTCTTCCATCATTTCTCAAAGATGGGAAAGATGAAATTGGCCGACTATCAGCCACACTAAAGACAGAAAATATTCGCATTTGCTAAGAGAAATTCTTGAGTAGCAACGTGTAACAAGTTGACCTCCTGAACGAAACACGTCCAGAGCAAGAACGTGCCACTTCGCACATCTCTCCATTCAAACAAAAGAAAAGCTTCTGTAATAGATTCCCTCCTTTGCAGTGGCCACCATCCACATCGCTATTGTGTGAAGAGGAAAAACTTGCAACATCATCTCTCTTTGAATAACAATATGGAAAGAGACAGCACGAATACAAACACCAAACCACAAGCCATTGTCTTTAGGCTTTCCCCACTAATTAGTTCACAATACACAGTTAATGCATTGCATAACATTTGTTTTCTTTATATTATCTATACATTCAGTTTCAAACGTAAGCAAAAGAGGAACTTCAAAGCAAAATTTAAGAGTTCTGTCGCAAGGATTACCAAATAAAGCCCTAGCTCATTGAAGAACTAATATACTTAGAACATAACAAACCATTTCTTACTCTCTCTACTGCCAGTAATCAGTATCTAGAAGTATTGGATAGAGATCATTAGCAGATGCAGACGATGCGGTTCCAATCCATGGCCCATCAATGGACATACTCTTGGTGATATTCTCACCAACTGAATGATCTTCGCCACCTTTAAAATGCTTCCTCATGGCCTCAATTTTCTCCTTAGTCAATGTCCTCAGAGTCCAACACTGGAACAGCAACCATGCCTTCAAGCATGCTAACCACATATGACGTCAGCGGTCGGAGTGTTGGAGTCGCATTAGTACACATCGGAGCTACCTTTATCAATGCCAGTGCCTCCTCTTTGTCAAAGTGAGAATTGAGCCTCCTATCAACTAGATCTATCAAATTTCCTCTCTCCTTCAAAAAGCGTGCCTAGAAATAGAAATGAAAAGTGAAAATATTTCCCTCTCAAGCAGTGTCGATCAGCTGCAAAATATGCTCTAAATACTAAAACAGGAATAAGTATATTATGTCTTTTGATTATTACGAGACAAATGCAGCTGCTAAGCACCTGCTAGTTTTTCATCTTCGTTACAGGGTATTATAAATGGATAAAAGAATCGAATGACTCAAATACATATCAAACATGATTTCTTTACCGATTTTAAATAAAAGTTAGTAATACTAATGGTTAACCGGTCACCAAAAAAACCGCTTTCAAATTGCCAGCTCTTATTGAGTTTTATAAGCACGAATTATTTGTGGGTATCGTTACATGAAACGTAGACTCGTCCATCAATGTTCTTGATTATGCAACTCAGGTGACAATCAGATTTAACGAGGACTAATAATGATTTTTTTTGCTAATGACTGGCTTACTTAAAGCAAAACAAAATCTAACTTAAGGACTCAACTATATGAATGTGAAAAAAGTTATACCTCAATCGAAAGTATACAGATATTCGGGTCAAGACATGGTCTTGAAAACTTTTTAATTTAATAGAAATTGAAAAGATTCAATTGTAGTGGAAGTACTTGTTTGACCCTAATGAAACTACAGGGAGTATGAATGTGAGAGTGAGCTGAGAAGAGAAATTGCCAAAATTCAATTGAGAATGACAAGCACAAAGAAGAGATGTCGAGCCGAGAAGAGAATCATCATCATTTCACTCTCAAGCTTGATGCATAGAGAGAGAGAGAGAGAGAGAGAGAGAGAGAGAGAGAGAGAGAGAGAGAGAGAGAGAGAGAGAGAGAGAGAGAGAGGGAGTGGTCTTCATGAGAGAGGGAGAACGGACAAAGATTCTTTGCTCTTGTATGTTTGCATGTGAGAGTGAGAGAGTGATGTCTGAAAGTGAGAGAGAGACAACCCCAAGTCTTCCTTGAATGTATGGATATTCATCTAGAATGGAATTGTTAAGCTTTTGTCCAAGTCTTCTATGAAGTTATATTCATCTGGAATTGAGTGAGCTTTGGTTCGATTTTTCCTGCACAATGACTTTCTTGGACTACAAATTTTCCTTCAAGAGAGAGAGAGAGAGAGAGAGAGAGTGGTCTTCACGAAAGAGGGAGAACGGACAAAGACTCTTTGCTCTTGTACATTTGCATGTGAGAGTGAGAGAGTGATGTCTGAAAGTGAGAGAGAGACAACCCCAAGTCTTCCTCGATTGTCTCAATTGTAGGGATATTCATCTAGAATGGAGCTGTTAAGCTTTTGTCCAACTCTTCGTGTAATAATCTTTTCATAGTGCTGGTTTATCCAATAAAAATCTTTTAATTTCTTTATCCCTCTTTTCATATTGTTCTTCAATGACAATAGTCTTTTCCATTGCTCTAATTTCCGTTGATATTTAAATTTTAACCATTGACATAGGGTCCGTTCATTTCGCAAAAAACAACTTCTAGGAAAATATTTTCCGGAATTTCCGGTGTTTGGATGGCGGAAAATAGATAGTCAAAGAGAATGTTTTCCAGTCAATGGAAAATCTCCCCATCAGATTGTGGAAAATGATTTTTTCTCAATCATTTTCCCGTGCAATCTTCTGCTTTCCTTACTCATTTCTCTTTCTCACAAAACCCTTATGGTCTCATCTCCTCCTCCTTCGACACCGATGATCAACAGTGGCGGAGCATCCCCTCATCCGGCCGTGCTGGAACTCCACCCTCACGAAGCCCTGGGTTTCTGATATCCTCCTCCTCCTTCGATGCCGACAATCAGCAACGGCGGAGTGTCCCCTCGTCCAACGGTGCTCGATCTCCGCAACGTGCCCTGCTTCCTCTTCACTGCTGGTTGCCGGTCGCGTCCGTAAGCCAGCTCAAGCCTCGCCCCAAGCCGACGAGGCGGAGCTCGCGGCTCCGGCCTCGCCCAAGCTCGCTAGAGGTTTGCCGGGCTTTGGCGAGCTGCGAGCTCGCCAGATCTAGCAGCGAGCTCGGGCTCCGATCCGGGCGAGCTCGAGCTCGCCGCCAGATCCGACGAGCTCACGGCTCGCCGAGCTTGGTGAAACTCCGACGAGCTCGAGTGAGATCGATCGAGCCTCGAGCTCGTTAGATCCGGCAACCAGTCTTGGTTAGCCACGAGTAGCCATCCATCGTCATGCATGTAGCGGCGGAGGAAGCAAGAGGAAGAAGGAGGAGGAAGGAGGAAGGAAAGAAAAAGGAAAAGGAAAGAAAAAATAATAAATAATAAAAATCTCGATTTTTTAAAAATATAAATAATTAAAAATTCATTTAAAAAAATATAAAAAATAAAAATAATTTTTTGGTCAATTAAAAATATTAAAATTCAATTTTTGATAATTTTTCCCAAATAATTAAATTAGCTAACGAACGGTGGAGGTGGAAAATATTTTCCACTCAAAGTTTAGGTTTCGGCCGAACACCGGAAAATAGTCATTTTCCTGGAAAATGACTTCTAGGAAAATGTTTTTCGGAAACATGATATTTTCCCCAAAACGAACGGACCCTTAAATTTAAGTTGCATAGAAAAATTAATGATTAATTGTCAACCTATAAACAAATAATTTTTCATTAAATTACATAGCAGGTAGGCATTAAGATCATTTGCATTAACGGTGCTAAATTTTACTAATTTTATAAAAAAAAATATATTTTTAAATTATTAATTAAAAACTTAAAAATTTAAAAAGAATTTGATATAAAGGAAGCCGAGCCGAGCTGGCCTACTCCCCTCTCTTCTCCTTCCTTGCAGCCCGGGTGGGGCCCATTCTCCTTATTTTTTTCCCAGGCCCAGGCCCTTCCTTACTCCCTCCTCCTTCTACCCTGCTCACCCGCGGGAGACAGAGCACGCGAGGGACCGCCGTTCGTGCGAGGGGCCGGCGACGCCGGAAGGGACCACCATTTAAAAGATAAGAGCATGCGGCAAAGTGACGAGGCTGCAGATCTGTCCAAAGCGGGGCACAAATCGGCGCTAGAGCAGGGAGGAGGAGAAGGGACCGTCGGTGAAGCCTAAGGACCGGCCGGCGCGCGAGAGACCGGAGGCTAATGGGCCTCCACTGATTGGACTCTTGCACAGGTCGAGTGCCTATAAAAGGAGGCCTCTGGACGCTGATCAGGGAGTTCAGAGGGGTTTTAGGACAGAAGAGAGAAAAGAGAGGAAAAGAGGTATGCAGTGAGAAATCGAGTGAGAAACTGAGAACGAGCGAGTGTCCTCCGGCGACGGACACACTCGAAACCCGGCCGACAACCTACTAACGTTGGGCCCCTTCCCGAGCTGAACCCACGGTAGGTCTTGGTTTGAATCTTGTTTGTTCTTCTTTCGGGTGCGTCGAGTTTCGGAGGATTTTGGCTCGGAGGCGCACGAGGTGACTAGACATTGTCCAATCTATCGAGCTCGCCCTCATTCGCCGCCCCCTAGCCGGTTAGGGAGCACCAACGACGGCCCCTTTTTTTTCCTCGTCGTTCTGTTTTTGTGCCCTGATTTGGGCTTGCCGAACCGGGCTACCATTGTCCGATTCGTTCGAGTTCCGATCCCGACTATGTTATGTTTTGTTGCTGTTAGGCCCTGGTTTGTCCCTTGCGGTTTGTCTGGGTCCCGTTTGAGCTTTCGCTTGTTACTCAGACTGAGCACGCCACCTGCTCGATGAATAGCCTACGTTAGATGCTCGTTCGTGTTCTTTGTTGATGGCCGAGACTTGCTGATTTTCACGTTTGTACTGAGCACAAAAGAGTCGTCCCCATTGAAGTCGAGTTTTGCTGGTTCATTGCTTGCGGATTTTGGTCTGAGCTTGAGTTTTGGATATGTTGACCTTCTCCTCATTCCATGCGCACCACCTGCTCAACGGAATGCTTGAACCAAGCTTGTGTAAACCCGTCTCGTGCTATGCATCAGAGCTGACCGCCATGTGTTTGTGATAATGCCTAAACGAAGCGACTTTCTTGTTTTAGAATTTTTTTTCCCAAAACACCTGGATGTTCTTTTTTAGAAAAATCATAACATTCGTCCTTAGTTCACTCAGTTCGCGTTCACTTTCCTGTGATTCAAGTTCACGACTCTACTTTTTTTTTAAGTTTGAGGATCAAATATGTTAGTAAGTCCATGAGCGTTCTCTGGTCACTGAAAAAAGACTGGGTGTAGGCTTTGGGTTCGAGGAATCTGGGCTTGTTTAATGTAGAGAGTTTGAGTGTGATTCAGCATTGACAATTTTGCTATGACCACATCTCAGATTTAGGTTATTATACAATTTATTGTTGGTGGAGTCCAAATTCCATTATTCTTAGAAACTTCATTACCTCTATCACGCTCCGATCTTCAGGCATGCACACATCCTTTTACTTGGTCGATTTTCAAATGCGATATCCCAGGACTATGTATCGCCGACCCTTTCATTTATTAAGCACATGCGGAAGCAGTTATAAATCCCCAGACAATAAAACAATGGGATAGAAAAGTAGGTCATATCTTTCATATTGAAATCCACAACCAAACCTTTGTACATGACATAAACCAGAGTACTTCACAACTATTCGCAACTTTTTACTCTACTCTATTGACATCAAAATGGAGTTGATAAAAGAAGATGAAATCTCAGTACATCCAGGTCGTACTTAAGATCCCCCTCGGGATTATCTTCTTCTTCCAAAATTCTTCTCCTCAGGTTTCACCCCAGAGTTCTCCTTCTCAGATTCCTCCTTTTCAGCTCCTCATCGGGGTCCTGAAATGTTTTCCCTAAACCGGGATGACACTACGTTTCAGCGAGTTCTACCCCACTAAGACTCAATTAGGGAACCAATACACCACATGGTTGCCTAAGCACAGCACGAATCAGAGGACTTACCTTGGCCTCAGATCCCACCTGCATGTTAGCACAGATCAAATAGACACCAAAGCGATCACATCACAGATCGAAGCATCGATCAAATCGACCTAGTCGATTACATGCCAACAAGACCACTCATGGTCATTTCCATTCAGTCAATCAATTCACAACATCGAATCAAAGCAATGATCAATCGACCTAGTCGATTACATGTCAGCCTGACCATTTCTCGATCATTCAAGCTATTGCTATTTAGTCCTAACTGATAGAACCAATCACTGAGCCACGTGCATTCTCCAAGGAGACATACTTTGTCACCGAGCCACATGCATTCTCCGAGGTGATATATACACATCTAGTCACCGAGCCACGTGCATTCTCCAAAGCGACATACTTCGTCACCGTGCCACGTGCATTCTCCAAGGTGATATATACACATCTAGTCACCGAGCCACGTGCATTCTCCAAAGCGACATACTTCGTCACCGAGCCACGTGCATTCTCCGAGGTGATATATGCACATCTAGTCACCGAGCCACGTGCATTCTCCAAAGCGACATACTTCGTCACCGAGCCACGTGCATTCTCCAAGGCGACATATCTAATCATCAAGCCCCGTGCATTCTCCAAGGGGACGTACTAATCATCGAGCCACGTGCATTCTCCGAGGCGATATACCAAATCACCGAGCCACGTGCATTCTCCGAGATGATGTACTATTCACCGAGCCACATGCCTTTCATGATGATTCATCCCGGATGACGTACTCGGTCATCGAGCCAGTATACTTCTCACATACTTCTTGTCATTTCCACAATTTCTACTGAAATTGGTAGTCTACCACCATGCCTCTGCCACTGACAATCAACCCTACATTGTCCAACGGTCAATTACTCAAATCAAATCAATTTAGGAAAAATCCCCTAAAAATCCACAATTAAATCAATTTGGCACAATTCAAAACTCAAATAAATAAATGGACTGCGCCACGACAATCAGCACACAATTTCGGTTGTTGGCTATCTCAATCTTAATTTCTGAAAAAATAAATAAATAAATAAATAATTTCGAAAATTAATAATTAATTACAATAAATCCAATTTAGCTCAAATCGGAGCTCAATTACATAAATGGAGTTCACCACGATTATCAGCATAAAATTCTGGTCATCGGCCATCCTAGTTGAATTTCCGGAAAATAAATAATTAAATAATTAATTTCGAAAATTAAATAATTAATATTAAAAATTCAATTTAACTCAAAATAAAGCCTGATTAAATAAACGGACTTCACCACGGTCATCAGCATAATATTTCGGTCACTGGCCATCCCAGTTGAATTTTCGGAAAATAAATAATTAATTAATTTAATTCCGAAAAATAATATTTAAATACCAAAATCCCACTTAGGCCCGAATCACAAATTGAAGTTCGATTAGGGTCGGGAAAATCTCGAGATACTTTCAATAAATAGTAGACTACGTCTACTTGCTAATTGCACAATCAATTTGTCTAATTTGCATCACAATTGACTAATAAACACTAATCCATACTAATCTAACCACCTAAACCTAATTAATTAAAACTAAACAACCCTTAAGTTAATTAGTCCACTAAGCAAGGATTAGTGAGATTACTCACCGGAATCGCGCAGAAATCGGATCAATTCAATGGGGACGGCGCGAGGTCGATACTTCCCAAAGCACGACTCGGGTTCGGGGCCCGGAAACCTCACAACGGGCCTAAAACTGCTGCTGGAAACCCATTTTCCAGCTGCTGTTCATGGCCAAATGAGGCTGCTCCAGTGGCTGAGATGGCGGAGCAAGGCCGGCGGAGGGCGAGAGGGGCTCCGGCGGGTCCAAATGGTGGCCGGATGAAGTTGGTCAGCGGTCCGGCGGCTTCTTCAGCTGCTCCCGAAGCTAGATAGAGACTAAACAGCAGCTGGACGGAGCTGCTAGGCGAGGACGCGAGGGATGAGCGGCGGGACGCGTAGGCGGCGTGCGGGCGACGGAGCGCGGCGGCGACGGCGAGCTTCTTCAGTTTTCTTCCCTCGGCGAGGCTGCCTCTGTTTTTGTTTTGGTCTTCGTTCGAACAAGAGGGGGAGAGAGTGTCGATGGGAGAGAGAAGAAGAGATGAGAGAAAGAAGAAGAAGATAAAAGTTTGACTAGTCAAAAAGTAAAAAGAAGAATGGAGAAGTAAGGTGGAAGGCAGCAAGGGGAGCATTCGGTGGAGGCTTCGCACGAAGGGGAGGGAGAGGGGGAGAGAGAGAAAAGAAAAAAGAAAGAAAGAAAGAAAGCAAGAGAGAGAGAGAGAAAGGGGAAAAGGTGTTTGGCTAAAAATGGAAAAAAAAAAGGGAAGAACATTAAAATAAAAAAATTTCCTCAAATAGAAATTCTAATCCCAATTTCTTTTAAATTGGCTCTAAGATTCCCAAGAGAAATTTCAACTTAGAGCTCTTGGTCCCCCTTTGCATTTGCATCTAATTTTCCTCTTGATTTTCTCTCAAATAACTTTCCCAAAAATCAATTGATATTTCCATTATCAAATTGATTAATTTCCTTATCCAAGAATCCCCCATGCTTCTCAATTTCACCATCAAAATTAATCACCGACTTCAATTGAATGAAAATGGCCCTAACCCGACTTTTTCCCAAAAGTCTCGGCCGTAGAAAAATCTTCGAGACCGAGTCGTGGATCCTAAAATTTATTGTGACATGACAGAACATTCAATTTCTGAAATCGGACTTAAATCGACGGTTAATTTCCATCTGGCGCGTTTTTAGCGTAACCTAAGCTACCGGGTGGTTTTCAAAACTTTTTAAGGCAAATAACCCGTGGTCGATTTTCTTCGAACCACTATGAACCCATTCGACTCAATGGCGACTCTCGATTGTTATGAAAATCTCGAGGATTCAATTACGGACACATGGTACCAAAACGACAGTAAAATCAAATTAGTGTCGGTCGACGAGAATTTTCCAATTTAGTGGAGTCACCCATGATTGGCCATACATCTCAGTCGAATAGACCTATCTCTGATCTTAAATCGATTTTTAACTGTGCCGCAATGGCCTCTAAAGATGAACACGGTCGAGAAGCCGATTCTTGATCGAACTCTCAAGTTTATTGCCTTAAATTTTCTTAATTACTTACCCAGATAGTCTAGTCATCTCAAGAGTGATCGGCTCTGAGAATAGCCCTATAAACGCATCAACGAAATGCCCGATTAATTCAGTAGAAAACAGGTTGAGAAATTCAGGATGTCACAACCTCATTCGGGGGAATGGCCATGGAGACCCGATAATGTGAAGGCCAATGAAATACCCTTCAAGCCCTACAAATCAGTTAAGTCCAAATCTTCGGCCCTGACCCAATATTATTTGCCCGTTGTTGGTGGTATCATATATGTTAAATATAAATAATGGAAAGAGTTGTCCTATTAAAGTAGTTACAAAACAAAAATATCATATATGTCGAGCTTGGAATCTAATTTAGACAGACGAAATAATAATATCTTAGGATTTTTTAGGACAACAATTGAATTGCACGGTCGTGGAAATTGAAACATTTGGCACCATAGTCTATCCCATTAAGTAATGGGTGCTCGCACATTAGGGTATCTAAGTCTCTATTGATGTCGACAAGTGTTTCACCCATGCTCTTTCTTGAGTTGCTTATAAAAGCTCTTTAACCTGGTCCAGAGATAACAACAATTAATTAATACCAGAACAATTAATATATGTAGATCAGACACATGTGGAGATGGATATGTCCATGCACGACTTTCTTTGTTTTGGCTTCTAAAAAGTCCAATCATTTTTAAACTCTAATTTTTGAACATTATAGAAAAATAAATCAAAATTTCAAGTGCTTATAAATTTATTTTAGAAAAAAAAGCCAAGTTATGTGCGTACCTAGAGATTTGAAGAAACTTTTAACTGTTTACATAGTCATCGTTGAAAAAGACTGAAATTTTCCAATCATAGTGTGAGTCATGGAATCGTCGATGGAGCATGTTCTAAGTTTGATCGAATTTGCAACCAGAGCGTGAGGGTTTTGTACTTTGACTTGCTTTGGCCAAACATGGCCTCTTTTATCTCCGTTCCATGTTATAAATTTAGACACCAACAGCAGAAAAATCACGGCACCTAAAACAGAAGTTTAGACTTAGACCAAATACTAATGGTTCCACGGGTGAAGTCATGCACGAGACTTAAGCAAAACGTCATCTTCAATGCATGTTTAATCAGATTAATGTTGAGTCATTGAGGGTTATTTTAATATTGTCCACCAACGCAAGTATATTGGACTCGCAATTTGAAACTTTGTTTTGGAGGCATCAGACACATCAACTCCCGGTCAAATAAATTAGCAGAAGTGGGATAGGAGAACTTTCTTCCATGACTTAAATTTTTTTGAGTCGGTCAAACCAGAACAAGAAGGACATGCAATGTGTCCATTCGTACTCCAGCCAGATAAACTAGCAGAAGCGGGAAAATCATTGATCTTCTAGAGAAGACTTGCTCGCAATCTGAAACTTCGTTAACTTTTAATAATATTTTATTTTTTTATAATTTTTATTAACTTTTGTTTTTATTTTTTCTTTCTTCCCGACCGGTCGTCAGACCAACTAGAGGCTAAGGTTGGCAAGGTCTCGCCTAGCCATGGTGAGGGCAAGCTCGCCCGTGACTGCTAGGCCTTGCCAAAGCGAGGTTTGGCCAGTTCAAGGCTAGAATAAGAAGAAGAAAGAAAAACAAAGAAAATATACATATTTATTTATTTATTAAAAAATTGCCACATTAGTATCGGTCAGCGGCAATCATGTGAGTGCCGGCTAGCCAAATTTAGTCAGATGGCTTGAATTAGCACAATTGTAAAAAAATTTAGGATTAAATTGGCAAAAAAGAAAGATTTAGGACTTAATTGGAAAAATTGCAATAGATTTAGAATTGCTTTGGTAATTTCCCGCCAAGATGGACGGTGACAAAATTGTCGAAGATTGATTCACGACGACTGGTTGTGCGCTACAAGTAGAACTCATGGTTCTGAATGCATTGAAGCCATCGCTTGCTTAAACCTAATCTGATGTTGTTCGGCGGTTTTTCCGCATATTCTGGATATCATCAATTGAATGCTTTGCAAGTCACTGTTATCAGTTGGATGTCTTAACATTTCATCCCTCGTGCGGCCTTCATCAAAGGAAAATATCTGAACACTTTTGCGGGTTTTCCCTGCTTTGGTCAGACGCTTTCCTCATCAAATGTGTCGTCGACATTATCCTGTTTCATCTCCCTCACAAAGAACCACAAAGTGGACAAAACTCCCAATATCTCTTTTCATTTACGTATCAAGTGCAACCACTCGGACAAGAGTCGATTTTCTCATATCCAAGCCCCAACTCTTTCACCATCTTCTTTGCCTCCTAATGAGAGGAAGGCAAAGATGTTCCTGTTGGAAAGGCTTCAATCGACATCTTCAGCAATTTCGTAAAAGGGTTTGCAGCAGACCAACCACTCGAAACTTTTAGTTGATACAAGAGCACAAACATGTTTTCAAAATTCCCATTCTTATTGAATTTTTTGGTTTTTCAAATTAAACATGTATTCAAGAAAAAAATCGAAAACTATTGAATACATTTGATAATAGTAGTAGATATTTAGTTTCATATTGTCTTAAGCAATAACAAAGTAAATTGAATTAATTACATATTAGCTTAATAAAAATATAAAATGAAAGACGATTAATTAAAGAAAGGAATTTCTTACGGATCCATTGAAAAATGAACTTATTTTGTATAAAAAGAAAAAAAAATTGATAGATTTCCGGCTTTGTTAAATTAATAGTTCATCAACAATCCGATCAAGAAAAAATAATTCTTTAACCGATTAATCTCATTTTACAACAAAATTGAAAATATATTTTATTTTGAATATCATCGAAATGAATAATGTGTTTATTTGAGTAACAATAAATTCTTGTAAATTAATTTTCGGGACTTTCATGTGTTTGCTTGAAAATCATTCGTGGTGGAAGAAAAATATTCATACATAATGTGTTTATTTGAGTAAAAGAAATTATTGTAAATTAATTTTTGGGACTTTCATGTGTTTACTTGAAAATCATTCGCGGTGAAAGAAAATACTCATACATAATATAAGGAAAATGAATTTCTTAATCTAAAAAAGGAAAACATTTTTTTCAAAAACGATTTTCATGGAAATCTTTTTCCTTATTATGAAATTTTTTTGAAACAAACATATTCGAAAATTAAAACTTTTTCCCGAACAAAAGAGGTCCGAAGGTTGGATCTCCGAGAGTATCTCACATGAGAATCACACAAAACCTTGTGTCCATGTCAACATCATGTGTAAGTTGTTAAGAAAACATTCCCTAAAGTAATTTTGAAGTTTAACAAAACTTATCCATAGTAAAGAATTTTGATTCTGATGATAAGTATTTTTTAGGAGGAAAGTCTGATGGGATATGATCAGATGGTGTAAATCAGAATCAAAGTTGTGGCTTAATTATTTATTTCCTTATATGTTATGTCAAACAGCTAGGAATGAGACAATATACTCATGCCACAACTAGTGGTGATTGGTTGTATTTCCTGCCTTACATATAAGGAGTTCCAAGGGAAATTTTCCAAAATATCTCTTGAAGATTTGGATTTCCTGGAATGTTGTGCATGAGCAAATTATTTTTTCCAAGTTGAAGCACTCAATTATGGAAACCCAAATTATTGTATGGAAAGCAAAATCTATGGGAAGCTTCATCCTTAGCAACTTGGAAGTAGATCTTCTAAGCAAGGTTCATACCAAGTGGTAGATTGGTTGGATAATTCGCCTGAAGATATGTCCAACGATCAGCTTGTATGGGGAAGAGTATAAAAGGAGGTCTTGAAGTTGAAAGGATAAACGTAACACGAGAGATTCAAAGCTTATAATTTCAAAGTTTGAAAGAGTGTTTTCCAATCAAATACATTTGTCTTTGTGAGCAACATTGTGTAATCATTTAGAGGTCGAGAATTTGTGAGGAGTTATCCACACGAGCTTTAGTGTTCATTGCTCAAGTCTTATAACCTCCGATTGGTTTTTAATAGTGGAATCCGGCCAATAGGTTTATAATGTGGAAGAGTGGATGTAAGCTTGCAAAAGTCGAATCATTATAATCTCTTATGTGCAATTCTCTATCATTTACTCTATTTATTTTACCTGTGATAGAAATGCACATCGGTAAGATCTGACCACCACACTCTTTGTCACTAGAAGTTGTATCTTCGTAATATTACTTTAATCTCTTTTAATTTCCGCAATATCACCTATTCATCCCCTTTAGGTGATAGATCTAGCTATAACAATTGGTACCAGAGCATGGTTATTCTTTATTGAAGTGATTCATTACTTCCGAGTTAACGATCTTTCTAAGGCTAGCAATATTGCATTGGGACTTATGGAAGGACAGAGTTACACAAGGTCTCTGTACTTTAATGGAAAGGACTACAACATCTGAAAGAACAAGATAAAAGTATTCATCAAATCCAAGGATCCCTTAAAGTGAGACGTAGTTCTGAAAGGCGTAAGACCTCCGACCTCTTCCTCAAAGGATACGGATAGCAAAAAGCCTGAAGTCGAAGCTATGTTTGAGGCAGAAATAACCAAAAGAGAAGTTTTATATGCTAAAGCAGTTTATTCTTATATTGTGCCTTATCTCCCTTGGAATATAACCGCATATCCTCATGTGAGTCTGCTAAAGAAATTTGGGACAAGTTGCATGTAACGTATGAAGGAACTGATTGGGTTAAGAAGACAAAGGTAAACATCCTTTTCTAGCAATATGAAGCCTTAAAGATGAAACTTGAAGAAACTGTAATTGACATCTTGTGCAGATTTACTAACATTATCAACGGGCTAGCGTATAAAAGACAACCTATATCAAATCCTATGAAAGTGAACAAGATACCTTGAGGACTATCAAAAGAATGGAACAACATTAAGACGTCCATTCAAGAAAGTCAAAGGATATCATCTCTCCGTGGATGAACTCATGGGAACTCTCCAATCTCATGAAGAAGAACGTCTGACCAATGAAAACACTAGAGGTAAGAAAGTAATAGCTTTAAAATTTAATCTTGACTTTGATGATTCAGATTTAGAAGATGACGAAGAAGACGATGAGGAAATTGTAAGAGTTTTCCTAATGTGGACTACATTAATTGTTATTGTAATTTACTTTTTTACGGCTACCGTAAAAACAGGGCTGGTCTAATGTGATATATAAGGTTTCTTAATTAGTCTAATATGGGGCTAGCTAGTGTGGACGGAGTTGAGTCTGGCTCATAATGAGGTGGCCTGGCTGAAAAATTTATAAATAGTGCTCAAGTCTCTCCTCTAACCCTAATTCTCACTTGTATCCTCATCTAAGGGGCATTTACCTAACGCTACACGTGAGGGGGTCGCCTCATTGAGCCAGTGATATGGAGGGCAATAGAGGAGAAGGACTTGCGCGTGGAACATTGAGTTTCCGCTTCCGCTTCAAGAACAATGGATCCCAAAACAGGTTCGTTAATCTTTCTACTCAATTATGCATGTTCTTGTTCTAGTTATGGAGATCTTGGGGTTACGCAATTTGCGCCATACATGTGGTATCAGAGCCTCCATAACCCTAGAACACGAACGCAAATGATTTTGCCCCAATTTGAGATTTTCGAGATTTTTGGTTCAATAAAAATTAAATTAAATTATATATTCGGACTGGGCTCGATGAGACGAAGAGAACCATAGGTGGCGCGTCGCCAGAGGAGGCCGCACGCGCCCCCATGCGCCTCCTGGGCGTCGAACACGCACCGCGCACTCAGGCGGCGCGTGCGGGCGCATGGGGTGTCCGTTCAGCGCGTGATTGGTGGCGTTGAATTCATATTGCCATGTGCTATCTTGTGGTATATTTATTTTACGTGTTTGATGATTTTATGGATGTGAAAATACATACAAAGCCCTAAATACGTGAATTTTTAGTGTATTTTTGCGTATTTTTATTGTATTTTCTGTGTTTTTATGGAAATACATGTGTTGGGTTACTGATATGTTATCGCATAAACATTATAAAAGTGTGATTCATTAATAAAAATTAAACTTTATTGTATTTTATTAATGAATAAGGCAGTGTAATTAGCATAGCATGTGATTTGAGTGATATGATGCCCCTATTACTAAAGTTAAATCACATGTATATGGTTTATGTGAGATGTAAAGATTATATCCCTGGTATGAGAGAGTTTCAAGGATTCAATTGCGTTGTGACCGCCAAAGTGGCACACTTGATTGGGTTTGAGAAATTTCAATCTCGTATATTGATTGGGATGTCTCATGGTCTAATGCATAGTCATACTCCCAAATGAGGTGATTGTGTATTAGTTCATGGAAGGATACATAATAGCGTGGTGGAGGAGTGACCAATCCTAATGGTTTATATGCCCAAAGGTGATGAATTCACGAAGATTGGAATATATTCTCATAACCCTTATTATGTGGGGAGTGTACAATTGCATGTCATGTATTCTGCCCAAAGGTGATTATGTGATTTTGCATATAACTCTCTGGATGTGTACTTGTACGTCAAGTTACACAATGCTCATATTATGCTAATTATATATACTGCTTGTCTTTCAGTTACCTTTTTTGTAAACGGTAACTCCGTCACTATTGAGGTTCTTGCTGGTTCAAACTTTAAGAAATGGAGAGAAGATTTTCTGTTTGCTATGGAGATGGCAGATGTTCATATGGCTCTTACTATCGATCAGCCGGCAAATCTTACTGCTGAGAGTACAGAAGCTCAGAAAGCTCATTTTACTGCATGGAAAAAGAGCAATAGAATTTGCTTACTGTCAATGAAGCGTTCCATTCAGGAACACTTGAAAAGTGGTTTGCCTGCAAAATGTACTGCTAGGCAGATGATAGAAGCCTTGATGGTTAGAAACCGTGTCTCACCTATTGCTGAGATAGGAACACATATGCAAACACTATTTACTATGAAGTATGATGGTTTTGGTGGAGTTAGAGATTATGTTATGAGAATGGTAGATTTGCAGACAAAGCTTGAGGCTCTCAATGTTGTTATTCCCACTGCTTGCATTGTGCATCAAGCTCTAAATAATCTTCCTCCTGATTTTGGGATTATCAAGACCAATTATAGTTCCCAAGATGAAACCTGGTCAGTTAATGATCTAATTGCAAGGCTGGTAGTAGAGGAAGAAAAATTGAAGAAAGATAAAGGGCACGTTGCCCTTTATACTTCTAACTCTGGCAGTGATAAGGGAAAGAAGGTGAAAGCTTATACTCATAAGGGCAATTCTGAAGTTGTTGGACCTTCCAACAATAAAGGAAATTCTGAAGATGCTGGACCTTCTAACGGTTTGGGTCCCAAGAAAACATTCATCAAGAATGATGTTGTTTATTGCTACTTTTGTAGGAGAGAGAACATGTAAAGAAACGCTGTAGCAAGTTTAAGGCTTGGTTGTCTAAAAGAACTAAGAGTGAGCCTAAAGGTAATGATTCTTTGGCATTTGTTTATGAATCCAATCTATTTGAAGTTCCGACCAATTCCTGGTGGCTAGATAGTGGTGTAACTAATTATGTTGCATTTACCATACAGGGGTTCATAAACCGAAGGACGCCAAATCAGGATGAATCAAAGCTCACTGTTGGAAACAGCGTTGGAGTTGACGTCGAGTTCGTGGGAGATGTTATTTTGATTTTAGATTATGGTTTTTGGATGATGTGAAGAAACACTTTTTACATACCTTCTTTTAGGCAGAATTTAGTTTATGTGTCTTGTTTGGACATTCGTGGATACTATTTTGAAATAAAGAGTAGTACTATTTCCATGTTTTATAATTCAAATAAGATTGGGTGTTGCAATTTATCCGATGGATTATATCGATTGAGTTTATCTCCCAACGACATGTACGTTGCTTATTCAGCTGAAAAAATTGTTTCCAAAAGACCTCTACCTAAGGAACAGTCTTATGCATTGTGGCATAAACGCCTTGGTCACATCTCTAAAGAAAGAGTATAAAGGTTTATAAAGGTTGATATCTTGCCTACTCTTAAAGGTGATTATGAGACTTGCGTAGACTATTGCAGAGGTAAGATGACTAAGATTAAGAAGAAATCTGTTGTACGAAGTTCAGACTTGTTAGAGGTTATTCACACTGATATTAGTGGACCATACATGGCTACTTTGTGCAGAAATTTTTATTTCATCACATTTATTGACGACTATTCCCGATATGGATACTTATACTTGATTAAAGAAAAGTCCGAGTCTCTTGACAAATTCAAGATTTTTCGGACTGAAGTAGAGAAACAGTTGGGAAAAGTTATAAAGATTGTCAGATCTGATCGTGGTGGTGAATATTTTGGTAGACATGGTGATGCTGGACAACTTAAAGGGCGGTTTGCTAAATACTTAGAGGATTCTGGGATAATAGGTCAGTTTACTATGCCCGGAAGTCCTGAACAAAATGGCGTAGCTAAAAGGCGCAATCGTACTCTTATGGACATGATGAAAAGTATGATTAGTAGGACCAATTTACCTAATTTTCTATGGGGTGAAGCTTTGAAAACAACTCTTTATATTCTAAATTGTGTTCCTACTAAAACGGTTCCATTGACTCCTTTTGAGTTGTGGACTGGACGTAAACCTAGCTTGAATCATCTTAAAGTTTGGGGATGTCCAGCAGAAGTGAAGTTATATAATCCAACATTGAGTAAGCTGGATTCCAAAACTACTCGGTGCTACTTCGTGTCTTACCCAGATCATTCAAAGGGATATCGGTTTTATAACCCTAATGGAGGTACAAGAATTGTGGAATCTCATACTGCAAAATTTCTGGAATTTGATGTAGCTAAAAAGGGTAGCTGCTCACAAGCTATCGAAGATGATAGTATGGTGGGGATTACTGGATCTTTGTCTCATCCTGTGCTAACAATTATGGAGCCTCTTGTGCCACAAACTGAGCCTGTTGTGGCTCGGGATCCTATTGTTGAGACAATTGCTAATGAAATTCCTCGAGCTCCTCAAATTCAGAATGAGGTTGATGTAACTCCACTTAGAAGATCAACTAGGGAAAGACATTCAGCTATACCACCAGACTATGTTGTCTACCTAGGAGAACATGATTATGATATTGGTTGTGTTGTTGATCCGGTAACTTATACAGATGTCATCTTATGTCCTCAATCAGATTTGTGGCTAGATGCGATGAAAGATGAGATGCAATCTATGAAACATAATGGTGTTTGGGAGCTTGTTGAATTACCTGAAGGTTGTAAACCTATTGGCTGCAAATGGGTATTCAAGACTAAAAGGGATACCAAAGGAAAGATTGAAAAGTTTAAAGCCAAACTGGTAGCTAAGGGTTTTACTCACAGAGAATGAATAGATTATGAAGCAACATTTTCTCCAGTTTCTTCTAAAGATTCTTTTAGAGTGATCTTGGCATTGGTAGCTCATTTCGATATGGAGTTACACCAGATGGATGTTAAGACTGCTTTTCTAAATGGAGACCTTGCTGAAGAGGTTTATATGGTGCAACTTGAAGGTTTTGCAGCAGATGACTCAGGTAAGCTTGTTTGTAGATTGAAAAAGTCTATTTATGGCCTTAAGCAAGCTTCTAAACAGTGGTATTTCAAGTTTCATAGTGTTGTTACTTCATTCGGATTTATTGAGAACAAAGTAGATCAGTGTATATACACCAAGGTCAGTGGGAGGAAATATATTTTTCTCATACTTTATGTAGATGATATCTTGTTTGCTAGTAGTGACATTGGTTTACTGCATGAGACAAAGCGGATGTTATCGAAAAATTTTGATATGAAAGACCTTGGTAATGTGTCTTTTGTTCTTGGCATTGAGATCCATAGGGATCGTTCACGCTGTTCATTAGGTTTGTCTCAAAGGGCATATATTGATCGCATTTTAGAAAGATTCAGTATGCGGGATTGCAAACCAGGTATTGCTCCCGTTGTCAAGGGTGATAAATTGAGTCTTTCACAATGCCCTAATTCAGATTTTGAGAAAGCTCAAATGAAGAATGTACCTTATGCTAGTGTGCTTGGAAGTATCATGTATGCTCAAGTTTGCACTAGGCCAGATATTGCTTTTGCAACAGGGCTTCTAGAAAAATATCAGTCTAATCCAAGACGCGATCACTGGGTTGCTACCAAGAAGGTTTTAAGGTACTTAAAGAGAACAAAAGATTATATGCTGATTTATAGACATGTTCCAGACTTGCAACTAGTAGGGTATTCAGATGCAAATTTTGCTGGTTGTCAAGATGATAAGAAGTCAACGACAGGATACATATTTATGTTGGCAGGAGGTGCAATATCATGGAAGAGCGAAAAACATAAATCTATATCTTCTTCTACCATGCAAGCGGAGTTTGTAGCATGTTTTTCAACTGCTACTCAATCTATTTGGCTCCGGAACCTCGTTAGGAAGTTATCAGTTTTTGATTTTGTGGATAGACCCATACAGTTATATTGTGACAATAACTCTATAGTATTGTTTATTAATAACAACAGAAGTCTCAAGGGGTCTAAACACATGGAGGTCAAGTTTTTGACTATAAAAGAATCAGTGCAGAATGGTGATGTCGCAGTAGATTATATTCCTACAGATGATATGGTTGCAGATCCACTAACTAAAGGCTTACGCCCGTGTGTATTTGATCGACATGTCATTAGTATGGGCCTAGGATCATCTTGGGATGATGTTATTTAGTGGGAGCTGTGTTTTATTTTTCTTTGAATAAAGTTTACATTTGTTTTGTTACAATTTAGTAACACTTTGATATATATATGTCAACTTTTGCATTCAATAAAATATTTTTGAATTGATTGTTATTATGTTGAATATATATATATATATATATATATATATATATATATATCTATATATATTGTTGAAAGTCTCAAGGTATTGCTTAAACCTTGAGTGAAGGCTAGGGGCATCCGAGCATCCGGTTATTAGCCTTGTGCATATGTCTTGTGATAAATAAATAAAGGTTAACCGTAAGGACAAGACATATGTGGGTTCATTGGAACCATAAAGCATTCTCTAGTGGCACAAATTATTGTGTCGCCTAAGGAAAGAGAATGGTGACTGACAAATGGAATCTCTCTATGAGAGATATTATTCATTTGCCACACTACCATATTGAATCCATATCAATAAAGTTGAGAGCACTCGTGACCATGAAAGGCTCTGTGTGTATACATGCAGTTACTGTCATGATTCGGTGTTTAAGACTTTATGGGATAGGATTGACTATTAAGAATTATCTCTGGACCAATGTGCGCACATAAAGTACGATTTCAATTAATATAGTCCAAGTGGGAGAATGTAAGAGTTTTCCTAATGTGGACTACATTAATTGTTATTGTAATTTACTGTTTTTTACGGCTACCGTAAAAACATGGCTGGTCTAATGTGAGATATAAGGTTTCTTAATTAGTCTAATATGGGGCTGGCTAGTGTGGGCCGAGTTGAGCCTGGTCCATAATGAGGGGGCCTGGCTGAAAACTCTATAAATAGTGCTCAAGTCTCTCCTCTAACCCTAATTCACACCTGTATCCTCACCTAAGGGGCGTTTACTTAACGCTACACATGAGGGGGCCGCCTCATTGAGCCAGTGATACGGAGGGCAATAGAGGAGAAGAACTTGCGCGTGGAACATTGAGTTTCCGCTTCCGCTTCAAGAACAATGGATCCCAAAACAGGGGCGTTAATCTTTCTACTCAATTATGCATGTTCTTGTTCTAGTTATGGAGATCTTGGGGTTACGCAATTTGCGCCCTACAAAAATTGCACTCATCGTGAAGAAGCTTCAAAAGATGGCCAAAAAAGGAAGGAAGTTCAAAGAAAAAAACCATTCAGATCATCTGAGCCAAAAAAGAAACTTCAATGGAAGAGATGAAAACAAAAACGTGGTCTGTTTCAAGTGCAAAAAGCAAGGACGCATCAAACTTAATTGTCCCCTTTTGAAGAAAGAAAGAACAAGTACGAGAAAACAAAGAAAGCGTTGAAGGCTGAAACATGAAGTGACATTGAGTGTGAGGAAAGCGACGAAGATTATGCTAACACTTGTCCGATGGCAAATTATGATTCGAGGAAGAAATTGAGATACCAAAGAAGAAGAAATACAAGTGGTACTCAAATAGCGGATGCTCGAGACACATGATCGATGACCCAAGTAAGTTCATTGAACTTACAAATTTTAATGATAGAAGCATATCTTTTGGAGGGAACAACAAAGGAAAGATTATTGGTAAAGGAACAATTGAGATTAGAAACGTGACCATAAGAGATGTATCCTTATCAAAGGACTCAATTATAATTTGATCAACATCAGAAGCAGTCTTTCACCAGAAGGAAACATGGAAATATATACTTACTGGATATACAAACTAATGACATTTAATGTCTTGTATCAATTGAAAATGAAAAAGGTCTTTCGCATAGGAAGCTTGGACACATCACTACAATGCAAATTTCGGAACTTTCTTCAAAGAGACTGGTACGAGGATTACCAGATCTAAAGTTTGAAAGATCTGAAGTTTGCTTAGTGGGTGCCCTCGTGCCTTGCAACTTCTCCATACAGACATCTTTGGACCAACAAAAACACAAACAATAATAGTTGATTATTATACAAGGTACACGTGAGTTTTCTTTCTTGCATACAAGCATGAATCAATTTCTCACTTTTCAAAATTTGTAAAAAAATTCAACATGAAAAAGGATATTCAATTCTTGCACCAAAATGGATCATGGAGAAAAATTCAAAAATCAAAATTTCATAAACTCTTTGTGAATAAAATGGTTTTGAGCATCAACCTTCTCATTGAAAGAAAAATTGCATCATACTTTTGGGTAGAAGTCGTTTCAACAGCATGTTACATAGTCAATCGAGTTTTTCTCAGACCTTCATTAGAAAAAACCCCCTATGAGCTTTTCAAATATAGGAAACTAAATATTTCATATTTCCGAGTAGTTGGTTGTAAATGTTTTATCTTGAGGAATGCCAATTATCGGCCTAGCAAGTTTGATGAAAGACCAAAGAAAGGAATCTTTTTGGGATACTCAACCACAAGCAAGGCATTCAAAGTTTACAATAAAAGACCTCGCATAGTAGAAGAATCCATCGACATAAAGTTTGATGAAAATCTTGAAATACTTGAAGATTCTGATCAAGGAGAACAACCGTCTGAAGCAGCTCAAGAACCAATAGAAAGAAAGGCATCATATTCAAATAAATAGATTTAGCAATCTGAAAAGACTGAAAAGCCTGACAATGAGAAACCCCCAACATAAACGTAACACGAGAAAATTGAAGCCTGACAATGAGAAACCCTCAACATAAACGTAAAATGAGAGAATTGTAACTTATAATTCCAAAGACTGAAAGAGTATTTTCAATCAAATACATTTGTCTCTAGAAGCAACATTGTGTAATCATTTAAAGATTGAGAGTGTGTGAGGAGTATCCATACGAGCTTGAGTATTCGTTGCTCAAATCTTGTAACCTCTGATTGGTTCTTAATAGTGGAATCCGACCAATAAGTTTTCAGTGGGAGAGTAGATGTAGACTTGCAAAAGCCGAACCACTAAAATCTTTTGTATGCAATTCCTTATCATTTACTACTCTCTTTATTTTAATTGTGATAGAATTGTATATCGGTAAGATCTAACCACTACACTCTCTGTCAC